>NW_028188831.1:0-20527 GCF_978046115.1 Saccoglossus kowalevskii | reverse complement strand
TTACACAGCTTTATATGGAAAGCCGTACGGGACCCTGCTGCGTCGATATAAATTGCATGGTAAAACATATAGCTTCAAAATTATGCTGCTTCTTCAACAAATATGCGATTTCCGATGTCTACGTTTACAAATTGGAGTAGTAGCAATCAGCACAAAACTTATTCACAGTCGTCGCTAATTAATTAGTAGTTGTCGCAAAGCGAGTTGTAGTAGTCGCGATTTAACGGGTGATGATTTGTGGAAGTCACTAACACACTACAGCGTATTTGTCGTTGATGCGGTTCCTTAATTTCTAGATGACGACATTTCATTTTCCAAGTAGTCGAAGCAAACAAGTCCCCCTAGTAGACGACGCAACTTGCACTTTTCAAGTTGTCGACGCAAAACGAGCCCCCTAGGTGACTTTCCTTTTTTTATTTCAAGTTGACGCAGACACATTTTTGCAAGTAGTCGACGACGCACATTAGCATTTTCAAGTTGACGCAGTCGCATTTTTTGCTAGTAGTCGACGACGCACATTAGCATATCAAGTTGACGCAGACGCACTACACATTTTATTTTCAAGTTGTCGCAGTCGCATTTCCCAGTGGACGACGACGCACATAACTTTTTCAAGTTGATGCAGACGCATTTCCCAGTGGACTACAGCGCTAAAATACACATTTTTAGTTGTCGAAGACGCCGGCGCAAAGGTTAGTTTCTCTTGAACCGAACGCAGTTCTGCAGGTGAGCGTGTATAATTAACCTTATTTGCTTTGCCAAAAAGTTAAATTGTATTCTGAAATGTTTGTAGGCACAATGTGAAATGACTGTCGGGTTATATAGCTTGGGAAAGTTGTTTTACGCCGGAAATCGGGTACCAATTTAAAGAGTGATCTTGTTTTAGTTACCGAACGCGTGATCCAAGCATCGGCGGATTATTTATGTGGTTTAATCCCTACCTATCAGTAAGTACACCACCTAATATTTTACATGAATATTTTCTATATATTATACAAATTTATTTTGATGTTAAATGTCGAAGGAATAAAATACGATTCAAAACATTTCGGAGTTTCTTTGTAAACACCGTCCCAAATCCCATGAAAAATTGCGGCACATTAGACGCACTCGGGAAAACGACTGTCACATCGGGTTGTAGTGAAGCACAGTCCCTCTATAGAGGGACTGTGAGTGAAGGTTTCGATCCAGTGTATAGATAGAACGCAAAGGGGTCTATGTTAAAACTGTATACTATTACATGTCAATATTTAGGCAAACAGAAATTGTAGGGTAACAGGATGTTACATAACATCTAAGTCGTAAAACAACATGTGATCAGGCATCTGTTCTTCTTATCTACACATCACACGACGCAAGTCTCGTCTAATCCCTGTACCATGTAATCATGTATACGGAGGTGTTTTGAATGTGGGGGGGGTGTCTTGTTTCGTATTACTGGAATATTCTCCCAATCAACAATTATTATTACGTTTTTATTACCTTTTCATTCTCTAGGTATGACTTCCACGTTTGAAGTAGAGAGCCTGAGTAAAGGTATGTTTTTTTTTTTGCAATTCAGTGTCAATGGTGCAAATACACATTACATGTATGTCTAGCATGAAAATATCAACAAATATGCCATGTATTTAATTATTTATGTTTTTATAAATACTATGTGCCTTGAGTCCATATTTACGTGATTAATGTTAGCCCTTATGTTTTATAATCATTTTATATACACCCATGGAACTACTATTACAGCTCCCTGGAACTACAAACCCCAGGAAGAACAGGGATTAAAGAAGATTAAAACACCCTTTGTTTTAGTTCAGTTAATAGGCTTATGTCTTTTGTCTTAAAATTTCTTTCAACAGAACTGTGTAGCTGTTTCCATGTGTAAAAAAAGAGATTAATTATTTAGCAGGTGTAGTGCAAAGTAACTGGGAATCTTTTTTTATTTTACCACTTTTCTTGCTTTGTATTCAACTATTTAGACACAATGGAGTAATTTTGTATCCAGAAATGTCATATTTTGCTATGCGTTTCACCTATTGCTGCAATCTCTTATATCTTGGTTGAAGATTTTGAAAATTTGTAATTTGGTATATTTTTTGCCCTAATCTTATGAATTGGATTTCGGTTGGGCTGTGGTCTGTAAATATAAATGTTTTTATTAAAGTGGTTCAAAAATGTTATTCATTCATCAATGAATTATTCATGTCGCCACTAATTTGAATGGCTCTAGGAATTTTGAGAAAAATGCTTAACACCATTTTATGGGTTTTTTTTGTCTTATTTTCACATTATGGCAGACAATCTTAACAATTTGTAGTGCGATCATTACTAATGTACCCTGTTCAAAGTTTAATGTGGTCAAATTTCCAAATATTCAAATAAATTCTCAAAATTGTGTTGTGTATCTTGTCACTGACAAGAGATTTGCATACTGTCAGTATATTAGCCAAGTATTACAACTCATTCAATTTCACAATTATTGTTTTTTTTCTCAGAATTGTTGTGAATACTTTGCTAATTAATCCCATCTTGAGTTTATTATTGAACAGTGCTTGTAGCCCCCCCCCCCCAATTAATCAGAAATCCTGTTGATTTGAATTTAATTTGATCAGGGATGTGTAATACAAGTATTTTATATCTAGACCCTTTTCTTGTTTGTATATTTTTATTTTTATTTCTTTTTAAATCATAAAATTGTTTCGTTGAACTACTTTTTTTTCACATAAGATTCAATTAAACTTTTAATGTAGAGCAAATTCCATGTGTGGCCATGGTAACTCAAAGCACTGTTGTGTTTTGGTATATCCAAGGTTGCCCGGCATGTGTCTCTGGCTTAAATGCAGATACCCTGGTATTGTTTTTTTGTTTTTAATTAATTGGAGAAATAATGAGCTATAATGAATAATGATTCAGTAGAAATTTTTTTGTTATAATTATAGTGATAAACTACCTTCAATTGTCATAATTCTATGTATTATTTTTAGAAATTAATTAAAATTACTAATCATGCCAAATGTTGGTCTGTACTTGTTTGTGGTGAATGAGAACATTATACCTTACAGTACTGCATCTAATAATCAGGCTTATATTCATTGCCTACCATCTAATTTGGTGTTATGCTGAGTGTGTATGTTGCCACTTTCTACAACTAATTGTATGGGTATAGGGCGCCACCAAGTGGTAGATTTTGATAAATAACTCTCAGGGTTTAAATTTTGGGGATTTTTTCTGCATGGAAAACTACCGTCTAATGATATTCCATCATATATAAGATCATATATAAGCCATGTTTTCAAATTTGTTCATCATATGTTAACATTGTCGTCTGGAAATTCAATTAGTGGTATGAGCCCTTGTAAACAAGTTAGATTTATCTGATAAATCTGAAGTAGAAAGCAAATATCGGCTACGCAAATAAGATCAAAGGGTCAAAAAACTGTTGTTCTTCCTGCGGTTTGTAGTTCCATGATACACCATAGTTGCTCAAGACTGTACACACATTGTACAAGGCTATTGTAAATAATGTCTTTTTTTTATTTAATTCGAAATTATAGAAGCACAGGAGAGCCTTAATGTGCTTAAACTGAAGTTTGAAGACAAACTTCAAGAAAGTAGAAAAAGAAGATTGACGTCAAAGGCATTGGCCCCAAAACATAATAAAGCAGTGACAAAGGTAAATATGTTTTTATCTGTTTTGTTTTTTACTCATCTTTTGTCATTAATTCATTTATTATTTCATTATTTTGTTGGATTATTGTTACAGGTATTGCATGTTAAAATATTGGAAAAAGTATTGGGCACTTTGAAGTTGGTAAGAAAATCATTTTGCACTGACATAGGGAAAGTTGGTTACATTCCCATTCATGTCAAAACCACTTCAAATGCTGAACAGTGGATGGTGTTAACGTCAGAAGCCTTCAAACCAAATGTGCACTTTGTACCCTACCTTCTTAATGCTGTTGGCGAGTTTGAAAAGTTACCTAAGCCATCTCTATATACTTACCAAATGCTGGCTGACAAGCATGCCAGGGCAAGGACACCATCAACAAAGTGGAATGTGTACATGTATGCGCCTGGGACAGGTTAGTTATAGTCACTGGACATACACTATAATACATCACACACATAGCTAATTATCCTTGTAAAGTATCAGTACTGATATAAAACTGTTTTTGTCATACTGTCAAATTCATTTACAGCAAACCACAACATGTGTACCTCGTTTTTTTCACAGAAAAATCATATTCACTGAGAAATCTGTATTGGTGTTCTGTTTGATGCTTAGTTTCCTTTTTTACTACAGGAAGGGCAGAACTAAGTAAACGTTTCCTTGCGAAACGGCGCAGTACTGACGACAAAGAAGAAGAGGTAAACTATCATGTCAATTATTTTTGATGCTCAGACATATGCTAAATAATAGCCATATACAATTTTAATTTAAGATATTGTTTGATAAATAATCTTGCAAAACTAGTTTTATAGAAAATATGTTGATACGCATTTTATTATTGTTGAAATTATAATGATAATTCATTATGACTTAAGTTGCAGAGCACTGACCAGAGTGATGAGAGCATTTTCACAGATGATGGGAACAGTCCCACTATTGACAAGAGCTTGGCTCAGAATGTTGAGGTGATGGATAATATTAACCAATTAGATGCTGTGAACAACGACATAGGTATTGAGGAAAGTGATATGAGCATGGCTCAGATTGTTGAGGAGGAGGAAGCTGCATATGCTGTGAATGAGTTAGTGGAAATAAATTTGGAAGATGAAGATGAGCATCAGATTGATGAAATACTTAATGTCCTGGAAGCTGGTACTGAAGTCCCGCCCACAAGCAGTGCTGCAGCTATACAGGTAGAATGCATTCTGTTTTTCGGAAAACATTGTGTTTTCCATTGATTTTGTGATTTTGAATTTGCAGAATTATTGTATTAGCTTCCTGTCAAACACACTTACAGTATTGCTGCCACTGTAAATAATTGTATTTTGTTAAATATGACCTCAAATGTTCAATTACTATCTATATCTATTTATATAAGGACATTTTGGAGAAGAAACTTGAAGAAAGAAAACAGGTAACTTTCCTTTTGAATTTTGAAAATATACCTTGAGATATGGCTCAATTCAATTTGTTTTTGCACTCATTATTCAACCTTAACAGATCATCTGAGCTGTGTAAACCCTCATGATTATTTCTTAATGGGTTTATTTTATATTCACAGACAGCAGAAGAAAGGATGAAGGCTCTAGTATTTCCTTCAGTAAATGAGAGACGAATAACTTTATCTGTTGAGTATAATAACAATGTTATTGAAAGACCGTTCCGCCATTTAGATGTTGTAAAGGTAAATGACACATGCTTGTATTTAAGAATTTAGTAGCCAAAACTTGCAAAATCAAAATTTTATGTTGCTTTTAATTAGTCCCCGTTCAGGCGAAGTACAGTGGTTTAGCGAGTTAAAAATGGCCGACTGTTAGTATACATGTCCATTACAATTTCTGTGAAAATCAGACCAAGGATTGCCGATTGACAGCCATCTGACTTTTTGGCCTTACTACTATATTTCCAAGATTTATGTACCATTTTCATTCATATTTGGCACATACATCATACATGTCAGTTTGTTTCATAATCAGATCAAAAATGGTTGAAAAACAGCTGTTTTTATTTTTCGGCAATAGTACTATATATCTGTCACCCATGTATCATTGACTCCCATGTGCGAAGCACATAATGGGAGTCTTTGCAGTTAGTGTGTCTGTATGTATGTCCGTCTGTTGCACTTCTATCTTAAGAACCATACATTGGTTTTTGATGAAACTTGGTGCATAGATGCTATGGGTCAATGCGCAGATTTGATTAGGTTTTGGTAGAAATCCATGCATATTAATTACCTAATTTGCATGATAATTAGCTAATTTTTAGCTGTTCCATGATTGTTCTACTGATATCTAAACAACCACTCATTGGATTTTGATGAAACTTGGTACATAGATGTTCTGAACTAATGCTAGGTTTTGATTAGTTTTGGGTGAAAATCCGTGCATATTAATAAACTAATTTGCATAATGATTAGTCAATTTTCGTTTTTAGTTCCTGTTCGGACGCAGTCCGAAAACGGGGACTTATGTTTTGACCTCCGTGTGTGCATCTGTGCATATGTTCGGACCTGCATCTTAGAAATGCCTGTACCAATCACAATCAAACTTCAAACATACATCATACATGATATTATACATATGCACGTCAATTTGTTTCACGATCTGATTCAAGATGGCCGAATGCCGGCCATTTTTGTGCTAAAAATCATCAAAATCAAACATTTTTCAGCTGTTTACAGATGCATTTTGTTCAAACCTTGTATATACGTTGGACTTGATGCAAATAATTTTGTTTCTCAGATAAGATTTAAAATGGCCGACTGGCGGCCATTTTGTTTTAATGAATGTGGTTCTCGTGCCATATCTCTGATTTGCTTTCACTGATTATGTTCAAATTTTAAATATTCATTATACATCATGTTATAGATAGACGGATATATTGGTTTGATGATCCTATTCAAAATGGCTAAATGGTGGCCATTTTTGTGCTAAAAAATCATCAAATATCAAGCATTTATGGATGGATTGTGTTCAAACTTGGTACATATATTAGACATTACAGGTTCCTGATGCACATCATATATTTTTCATATCGGATTCAAAATGGCTGTCTGGCGGCCATTTTGTTTTAATGAATGAGCTTCTAGAGTCATATCTCTTAATTGCTTTGACACATTATATATTCAAATTTTATATATTCGTTATACATCATGTTATATATATACATGTATTCAAAATGGCTGATTTTAAATGCTGTTCCAGAGCAATATTTCTCAATATGGACAAGTACTTTTTTGACGATCAGATACAAATGTCAATCATTTTAATGTTAAAAAAACATATTCCTGACATGGTTATATTCCAGCTTTATTACTATAAATAAAACTATATATCGTAAATTTGATACCTAACGGGGACAGTGCCATGCATGGCTTGTTTTCACTGATATTTCAAGTACTAATCATCACATTTCAATGAAACTTGGTACATAGATGTCATATGACACTGCACAGACCTGATAGTTTTTAGGGTAATATCAGTACATATTAATTACCTAATTTGCATAATTAATTAATTTTCAGCTTTTCCACTGATATAGGACAATAGACAGACCTGATTAGTTGTGGATTAAAATCTGTACATATTAATTATCTAATTTGAATAATTGACCAATTTTAAGCTATCACACTGATATCTAAAGTACTAATTATTCCATTTCAATGACACTTAGTGCAAAAATACTCAAGAAAAATGTACAAAGCTGATTGGGGTTAAAATCTGTTCATATTAATTCCCTGATTAGCATAATAATTCATAATTTTTTGGTTCTAATCACATTTCAATAAAACTTGGTACATAGATGGTCTGTTACATTGCGCTGACCTCATTAGTTTTACACTCAAATCTGTTCATATTAATTTTCTGATTTGCATTATTAGTACAAGTATTTTTGAATAGTTTTAATGTGTTTCCAATACTCTCAGCACATGGGAGTTTTTTCTAAGCTTTCTTTGATATTCATTGATATTTAGCATGCCATAAATGGATTCATGTCAATTCAATTTGCAATTTGATCAAATATGGCCGACTGGCGGCCATCTTGTTTGTTTCAAAATGTGATAACTTTGACATGCTTAGACATTTTTGAATCGGGCCTATGCCTAGCTTACTCTGAATGTTGGTGTTTTTTTTTGACATGCCAGTTAATCTGACCTATGCTTTACGCTTGTCATTCACCCTCAAGGGTGATTCACATGCTAATGTTTGTTTCACCAATTACATGTCTTACTGCATTTTGTCTGAGATTGCTTTTCGTCTCTCAGATATAGTTATGAAGATATGAACGTTTTACACTAATAAACTGACAAGCTATTCCCCCTGGGGGGGGGGTTCTTTTAATTTTATAATGTAGATGGGCAAGTGTAATTCACAAATAGTCCACTATTGTTTAACACCCCCTGCCATGTGAATTTAAATTAGAGGCATGACAAACGATGAATTGTATTCAACGCATTATTTTGAACTTTATTAAAACTGCAAATTTGAGGACACTGCCTTCACTATATTATTCAACACCAAAGGGTGCTTGACTTGCACAAAGGGTCTATTAGCCACCTTAGTCCAGAACTAACAATACAATTACAAAAAGTTACAATTGCTGTATTCCCTATCCTAGAATCGGTCATTACACGTATGTTAACATTGTAAGCCCCATGTAAGGATTTATTTTAGCAAGTGCAATAACATAGACATGCACCTCAATTTGTTTTATTTTCACTTGTGATCTATGTTTTTCTTTGCTATGTCTTAAACCGGAGGGGTCGTCACGCAACACGTGTTCGAATATGATGTAAATAAACAATCTGTTGTATTTGCCATGCGCAACAATCCCTCCGCTTAAATATGACGAGCACAACAAATTTAATGGGGACTGTATTATTTTCAATGACTTGTTTTTGGTGAATTGAACTAGTATTTAATATGCATGTTTTAAACATGTGCATGTGTATTTGCATCGCATCAGTGAGATTTGTTTGGGATATATATTCAGAGCTGACTATTGAGTATAATCTGCTTGATGTTGACAACTTAAATACCTAAGAGTCTCTCGAATAATTAGACTCCTTATTTTCTGTATACTATTTAATACAATTTAGTGGCATTGTTTAATATAAATGTACGCGGCAGCCGAACTATGTAATATAACATGATTTTATAAACATTTTTTCTCAATTTCAGGATGTATTTGATTGGACAATTGCAGACATGCCTGTCACTTTACCAGCACAATTTGCCTTAGTGTGTTTATCCTGTGACACACACCCATGCACACATAAGTATGTACTAAATCCTGCAGATCGTGATTTGTTGTTTGTGTCAGAAATGACAAGAACTCTTGCTGTTAAGGAAGTAAGTGAAAATTACTATATACATTACTAAATTGTATATCATAAATTCTTTAAATTTCATCAAATATGCAAATATGCTATTCAATATTTCTCTGTCTTGTACATAAATCATCACTTCTGTCAATAATCCTGATGTAATTTTCAATTCAAATTGTTATAATGTATTTTCTAATAATAAATTGTGCCGTAATTTTGCGGTCATTCACAGGGTATTTTTATCCTATCATATAAGGAAATGTGAATTTCAAATATGGAAAGATTACGCGTGTAGGCTGGAATGTTTTGGATTTCGGCATTCCCATGATGTACCCTTGGAAGGAAACGATGTATAGTTATTACAGGGATACTTCAAAGTATGCACTCAGATAGTAGCTGTCGCAACGACCTCCGCTGCTTGTCGGTCGAAACTTCCGCTGTACTGTCTTCATGCATACTTACAATATATGGGGTACATTTATTTTATACATTTTCATTTTCCAGATACCAACTGACAGCTGCAACACTACTTTGACTGATTACGATGAAGTTTATTTCACATGAAGAATCATCTGAAATCATAAACATCGTTTCAACATAAATGTTATTACATGTTTCATTTCGGGTTAAAACAGTTATATGCATTTAATTAGTTAATGTTTTATGTCAACACTAATTATTTTAATTGAGTTAGTTCATGATTGAGCACATTAATTAATAGTTTCTGTTACTTTACATTTTATAATTCAATATTGTATTATATGTTAACTTTGATTTATTTTTATGAATAAAAAATAATGAGGTTGTATGATTGTTTTGAGTGGTTGTTAGATGATATCTCTAAAATAAACGAAATTGTATGTATCTCTTATCGCAAGAAATCATAGACTCAAATCTCATTATAACCGTCACTACCGACAATAAGGATCAACTTTCACCAGTTTGGCGAAAATTTGATTCTTATCGCTGGTTGGCCAGACTAATCAACAGTGATGGGAATGAACACATTTTTCTGTCAAATCAAACCACATTGCACATAAAAGCATGCATTATTATTACTGTCAGAATTCAATATCAAATAAACATTTGCAAATTCTCAACAATACAAAAGGTATTTGACTCCCTCTGTGCGAAGCACAGAATGGGAGTCTTTGCAGTTAGTGTGTGTCCGTCTGTTCCACTGATATGTCAAGAACCATACATTGATTTTTGATGAAATTTAGTGCATAGATGCTCTGGGCCAATGCGCAAATTTGATCAGGTTTTAGTAAAATCCATGCATATTAATTACCTAATTTGCATAAAGATTGATACATTTTCTACTTTTCCACTGATACCAAGTACTAATCACATTTCAATAAAACTTGGTACATTGTTACTCAAGGACCTTATTAGCATAATTAGTTAATGTTCAGCTTTTCGCCTGATATCTCAGTATTAATCATCATATTTCAATGAGACTTGCGACATATATCTTCTAGGACTATGCAGAGACCTGATTAGTTTTAGGATACACAATTGTGCTTATTAATTCCCTAATTTGCATAATAAGTTAATTTTTCTGCTTGTCCATGAACCACTGATATATACAGAACCAATAATGAAACTTTTAAAGAGTACTCATCACATTTCAATGAGCCTAGGACTATGCAGAGTCTCAATTAGTTTTTGGTAAATATTTATGATTATTAATCATCTAATTAACATAATTAATTAACACTGATATCTCAATTACTGATCATCACATTTGAATACAATTTGGTATATATATGCTCTAGGACAATAGACAGGCCCGATTAATTTTGGGTTGAAATTTGTTTATATTAATTCTTTAATTAGCATAATAATTCATAATTTTAAGCACATTTCAATGGAACTTGGTACATGGATATTACATTACGTAGACCTTTGTTTTACACTCAAATCTGTTCATATTAGTTAACTGATTTAGATAATTATAGTTTTCAGCTTTTTCATCAATATCTCAAGTACAAGTAATTTTAAATTAATTTTTAATGTGTCTTCAATACTCTCAGCACACTGGAGTTCTTTCTAAGCTTTCTTTGATTTATATTGCCTCCTTTAGGAACACAATGGTGTCATTACTAGAAAAATTACAAGAAGATTTCAGTAAGAACCACAGAAGAACAGATATTGTATTAATTTTGCAAGATGAACAGCGCTTAAAGGTCCATTCCGTTGTACTGTCATTATTCTCGGATGTGTTTGCTACACAGTTTAACAACAGGTGGAGTAGAAGTCGTCAAAGTGGTGAACCTGAGCAGCATATTGAAATAGATTGCAAAACCTTTCCACCACTACTAATGGTTCTTGTCATCACCTATATGTACAATGATACTATTCCATTAGCATTAGACAATTCAGATGATCTTTTAATAATTGCCGACTTTTACAACATACAGGAGTTGCGTACAAGATGTCTTGACTATTTATCTTCACTCACTCACAGCAATGTCTTAAGGGTCCTTCCTATAGCAGATAATCACAAGTTCAGCGAGCTTAAGGAACAGTGTCTACAATTTCTTGATAGAATGGCGCCTATTATTCTTAACAATGATTTAAACATTGGCCAGTTCTGTGATTTGCCAAAACATCTTGTCATAGAAATAATTGAGCGGGATACTTTGGCAATTCATGAAGACATCGTACTTGATCTGCTTGACAAATGGGTGACACATACTTCAATAGTACACGAGGAAGACAATTTAGACATTCCATTTGCGTGGGAAGAGTTTGTTCCCCACATAAGATTTACTGAATGTTCACTTGAAACATTCACAAGAATAGTAGTGAGCCAGCAAATCCTGGATGCTAGCCTTACAAGTTTAATACAGCAATTCATCGTTTGTAAGACGCCAGTCCCACAGACGGTGCATTTTAATACACGCCCACGAAGCATAATTTCAGAAAACGCCATATGTGTACAAAGATTCCGAAAAATTTGTCAAGAAGTAAATTGGAGTTGCAATAAGTTTGAAGGTGATAGAATCTCTTTCATGGTAAATACACCGTCAGGGTCATCTGCACGATTGCATGGAGTGCAGCTATTTGGGGACCCAAACCATGCCATAACTGTCCGTGTTTCTGTATTAGATAGGCATAACATCACACTGGTTTCATCCGAAACACATAGAAAAGGTACAGAATTTGTAGTGATCTTCAAATCTGCCGTAAGGATGCAAAACAATTCACTATACACAGTTATTGTTCAAACAACTGTCGATTTAAAAACATGTTATGGTGATGATGGTATAGAAAACAAGATCCAGTATACAAAAGATGGGACGAAACTGGCTGTACGATTTATCGATTTTGAAATGGGTGAAGGAATGTCAAACGGCACCACAAAGTCAAGAGGACAGATTTCGGGTTTATTTTTCCTATGATGCAGGTGGATTTTCTTTCATAAAATAACTCTAAATATTGCTTCTTTTGCAAAAGGTCAAATTTTGAATTCGATGAAAATTTATAAACAATGTTATGTCTCATTTGTTTGATTACAAAATCAGCATTGAGTGTAGAAAAAAACACAGAAAATAATGACATTGTTTTGATAGGAATAACTCCACAACGTCAGATTCAGTGTGAAACAACTAACACAACTTAGCCAGATTGACCACCTAACCCTTAACAACCAATCAAAGAGCTGTTCATTGGGAGTTCTTTTTCCAATTTATCAAATTCTGCCTTGTACATTTGCTTCAACTCAACTGCACCGTGGTCCCTGTCTCAATTGTTTCCTGAATTGTTATCTGTTTCTCATTTATAGCTGACTTGTCATTAAGTTGAGGGGTCTTAACATACTCCCTAGTTGGTTTGCATTATCATGCTATACTACTGTAGAATACTTTATTTTCGCTTGAAATTTATTTTCGCTATTTTCGCTGAAGGGATGATTCCGTGAAAATAAAATCCAGCGAATATACTTTTTTTCCTATATTTCACATTAAACTCATCAGAAATCAGTGAAAATAAATTCCATACAAAACGCCCAAAAAGCCTTTTCAGCGAAAATTAATTCCAGCGAAAATAAAGTATTCCACAGTATATAAAAGCTTCTTGCAATTTTAGCAAAACTTCTTAGATGAAACAATGGTTGTCATGGAAAACTGTTTGAGAAGTGTTAATTGAAAATTGTTGTGAATAATAGTTTTTTGTGGTTATCTAATTTCTTCTACTGTGTATTGTATTTGCTGTAATATATACACAATTTATGATCCTTCATGTTTTTTCTTCTTCTTACGACTGTCAATTAGCTTCTCATTTGTACTGAAGTCAGTTGTAGAGCAAATTTAATTCATGTTTTTGTGATTTCAAGAATTCTCCCCAGACAATTTTAGATCAATAACAAAGCTCACTTAAGATAACAATACTTGTATTGTTATGCAAATTAACTAGGGTTACATAATTTGCCCAGGAAGACACTGAATTTTCTATATATATTTTTTTTCTTTTTTAATTGAAATCTTGCTATCACTGTTATTCTCCCACTCGTCAGCATCAAACTTTAATAATGAATATATGCATTTTGTAAATTTCTTTCTTTTCTGAATGAAATGTGCCCATCACTCTGTCTGCCACCCCTATTTTAAAATAGTACTGCTGAAACTGGACTGTACCATTATTATTGGGGGTGTTTTACTATCATCATGTAACTGCCAGTTTCTGTTTATTTTTCACTTTTAGCATTGTATTTTAACCAACATTAATATTATAATAACGATCAATTTGTACAATTTTTTTGTGTAAACTGTTTGACTAAAATGAGTTCCTTTCTAAAAAAAACAATGTGGGTTCAATCTGACATACAATGCATGTATAACATAATATGCATGTATAATACTTTGTAAAACTTCAATTTCTGATTGCCAGGTTTTAAAAATGAGATATGTGCTCGTATGAGATTTTTATCAAAATTTACTTTTTGTACTTTTTCCAGTTCAATGAGAATCGTTGATTTGAAGTGTCGGCGACAATGGGTCTCATTCGTTAAATCTGTGTCAGTCATGAGAAACTCAAAAAGAAAATTAGGTCACTCATTTTCATTCTGCAATTTCAAACTTTGGGAAATGTAAAAACAGTTATCATAAAAAGTTGTACATATCTTAGTCATTGCATTGTACATTTCAGTTATTGTGAAATTCTTTGATTTTAGCTCCAAATATTATGTCTACCATTAAATGGATTATAGTCAATAAATTCAGCATTTTAATGAAATTTGCGATTATGAGTTACATTGTACTTGGGTGTTGTGGTCTCCACTTTTCATAGCATATTTATGGGTGATATTGCCAAGGGCCTAAAACATTGCAGTCTTTTGGTTTCTACTTCCACGTCTTCATAGCATCCTAGTTTTTTTTTTTGGGGGGGGGGGTCCAGTAAAAAAGTGTTCTGGTAGATTTGTTTTTTTAAGTCGATGTACAAATCATACATATTTTTTATTTGTCTAAAAATAAAAAAAATGTTTCCTTTTCAATCCCACCAGAAAACCCTATGCACAGTAACTGCTACATGTTGTATAACAAATGCTAAAATGGCAACCTTTTGTGTATATACAGAGATTCATTAGTCGTTGTCACTATTTGTCCCTTGTACTGATGTTTACCCAACAAGGTGATATTGGTATTCTAGATCTGGAACTGGTTACCATGGGAATGATTATATTGATCTGCCTATTGTGACATGAAAGATAAAACATACATTACGTGATTTATGTGCGACAATATCGATAGTTTACACGGTGAGGGAGTGATTAACAGACCCTAGATCGTTTTCATTGTAGGAAAGTTGTTTCAGTGTTTTACTAGCATTGCTGTTTCGAACACAGAACATTGTAAACTGATACCGTTGAGGGCGCTATGCACATACTACATGTATACGGGGGGGGGGGGCTATACATAGAACTTGCCTAATGGGGACGTGCCCCTGAATTTGGTCTTCTTTTTCAGCCCCGCTATCGACGAAGTCGAGCGGAGCTTATAGTATTACTAATTGTCCGTCGTTCATAGCCATCGCCGTCGTCAACTTTACATTTTCGACTTCTTCTTAAAAACCACAAACTGTATAGCTGTGAAATTTTCTAGGAATGTACCTTGGGTGGTTCTCTCTCAAGATGTTCATTTAGTGTGGATATGTTCAATTGTCTCATTTATAGCGCATATTTTTGTCATTTTTGGTTAAAAATGCCATTTTCGACTTCTTCTTGAAAACCGCCAGCGCAAATGCCCCTCTCTCAGATTTGTTCATTTCGTGATGATTTTGTTCTTCAATTATCTAATTTTGATGAATATCTTTGATAAAAAGTTATACTTTCGAACTTTTGTTGAAAACAGCAAGTCCGATTGCTTTAATACTATAAATATTGTTCATTTTCTGATGATATCTTTTATGGCAGTAATTACGACGTATATTACAACACATGAAGTAAACTGTGTCGCAATATAGTGTTACAAAATGACTTTCATAATGACAAATTATTATCACTCGTTTTTATTTATGACCTGTATTTAACCAATTTAGTTTACGTGAACAAAGCTGGACATCGAGTTTGATATGTTATGTTATGATATTGTTTGTATTGTTACGTGTTCGACATTAAAAGTTATGTTTAATGAAATCAAGTAAGTGTGGCTTGAGGACAGTAACATTGTTTGATAAACGGAATGCTAATTATTGCTCAAGTATAAACAAATGCAAATCTGCAAAAAAAAACATTGCACCACTAAACACTACAATTTCGCGTTCAGCAAATCATTCATCTGCTGTTACTAAATGTTCCATAACAGGGATTAATGACTGCAATAATGTCGATGCCTCTTCCGCATTCGATGGAATTGAATTCAATCTCAAACTCTCACAGACTTCCTCGGCGATCTTCTTAAAATCGTTATCAACATCGTTGTCATAGTCGCACCTTGATTTACAAAATTGAAAAACATCTTCACGGATATTTACTGCATGCAAATAATCCCGACAGTCGTCTTTTTCTGTAAAAGATTATTATGCAACATAAGGTTATTATATGAACATACAGGAATACACACAACTAAATAAAACAAATGCCAGCCTGATACTTTATGATATTTGTGATATTTTTTATGTGGATAGTGGATACAGAATCACCAGATCGTTATAGTCAATAGTAGTCCTTATGTCCATTTGATATACACCGAGAAATATTCGATCTCTAGTTTAAATGCCCAAGTGATTTCTATTTGTATTAGAATACGTTGTTGATTTACTTCTCTGTGAGACAATAATTTCACTGTATCATAATGGTAGAAGTTAATTCTCGTCGTTGATTTGTATATACTCGTATAACAGTAATTTGTTACACATAGATAACTCACCTAACAGTTCTGGAAAATTGTATAAAATATCGGGTATTCCAGATACTATATCGCCATTTCGTTGTCGTCTAATACGATGATGATTCCAGCAACTCATCACTAAGTTGAGCTCGCTCTGTATTAATGCCAAATAACAGAACTGTGTGCACATTCTGTGAAAAAAGTTATAACTTTGGAGTTACATAACCGATCACTATTTAGTCAGACATAATTGGGTAACGGATATCTACTTCAATGTATGTATAAATAGTATATGTCTTGGATCCTCTCATGTAAGATAATATAATGTTGTCATTTCATTTATGGGCTTAACATGGGTCTTTAGATTTTCGTTTAACGGGCGGTTATGTCGTTTACAACTATTTATTTTCATACATAGCTATGTTTGACTTGACACGTTCGCACGTACGTACATTTCAGATAAATTCTTTGTGAAATAATAGAAAAAAATATTTAACTTACGTATGTATCTTATTTCCAATTTGCAATATCCCGTTCATAAGCAGCTCCTACAATAATTGCATGAAATTTAGTTAACTTATTTTAGTGAAATTTTAGCAGTTATTGTTCATTCCATCATTGCCTTCCGTAAAAGTTTGTTACGGACAATATTACATTTTTTCGGGTTCGGGTCATTTTGTATTGACGACGTCAATAAATCAAACTGCACGTATGACAAAATCATTATTGTTCAAATGAAAATGCACAGACCACTGTAGCGGCTGGATTCCCCACACTTCTTCGAATGGGTGTGTAGTGAGATATATATGAGAATACCTGACTTGCTTAGCTGGCTACACAGAATATTGAGGTACGAATGATTCAACCCCCAAACGCACAGACAACGTTCATCGCGAATAGTATGCAGACGACAAACTTTCCGTCCGAGGTGGCCAGTGGCAAAAATTAGCCCTTCTGAAAAGTACGTATAAGGGGACCTTAAAGGCAGTCCTGGCAGCTACAATTCAAGGTGGATACTGTACCTTAAAATGGTTGATCCACCAATCTGCCCGTTTTTGTCTTAACAATCCCCACCATCGTTCTATTCTCTGAAAATAAATGACTGTTTTTACAATGGCAATCTCAATAAGCACTTCACGATGTTTGATGCTGGGGGCATTTTAATACTTGTGTGTGTTAGGTATAAACTTACTTGGTTGTTTATGGACGAACCAAACCAATACGAATTATTGGCAAAATCATCCAAACCATCCTGTCTCATTAGCGCCTGTGAAGCAGCAATTTCTCCGTTTTCAGTTCCATAATCACTCCTGATTATTCTTGGGCATCCTTAAAAAGAAATGACTAGTTATAACTGAATACCTGCTTACTGATAAAAAGGGGTGAAATCTGTGGTGCTTATATTCTCTATTTATTTGCATTTCATACCTTGTAGTGATTCCACACTGTCAATGAAATAAGCAGCGACTTTCCGTGGATCATGATTACTTATTCCTACACGTAACCATATCAATTTTCTGGAAAAGCTAGGAATACAATTAAATTAAAAATTAATGCATAGCTGATTTCATGAACACCATCAAACAAACAGTCGCATACAATATATATATTGTGCTTTTCAGTAACCACGACTATGAAAAATATAATAAAACATTTTAGGTGCTCTACTGACCCGTCGATGCATCCGTGAATATATAATCCATATGGAGATAGTTTGTCATAACCGTCTGAAAAAGAATGGTTAACATTATGAAGATTGTAATATATGCATGAACGTCCTCGTCGCGCAGGGGTGTTCGCCGAGTCAGTTAGTTTTAGCAAACCTCATTTTGATGTCACAGAGTAAGAAAGACAAGCATTGATAACGCATAGTTCCCACTCAGTATTAGCTGTAGTCGATGTAAATGTTCGGTACAAGTGACATGTAGCAGTATTATAATAGTATCTACGTGGAAACTTTGAACTGAATTGAACTATATCTTACAGATGAAATGGCATCAGTCAGTCAGTCGGGTATTGTTGTTCAAGTATCTCCAAACGAAATATGGTTTACACCATAACCTCATGTGTAAGGTCATAATACAAAGTTTGATTCAAGTTGAAAATGCCCTATTAAACTTTGAACTGAATCAGGCCATATTGCCCCGTTCAGCTCCAAGAAACCGTTCCGGACATGTTACAGAATGTGATTTTACGTGTTTTTGGACAAAATGACCACTATTTCGACAAATTTGATCAAATCTCAAGACAAAACATAGTGTTGTGCTACATTAACAGCCCCCGCTTTCGGACTTCTTCCGAACGGGGACAAAAAAACGATTTATTGTCTGTTAAGACAGTGACACATCTGTAATTCACATCTCAAAAAAATCGAACACAATTATAATAATGAGTGGTCATTGAAACATGTTTTTTTAACATTTTAAAATCAAATTTGACGTAGTTACACATACTTAGTCTAACTATACATAATTTTTCAACATGCCTCATTTTATTATATGACTACGTCTTGCACTTGTATTTCCCCTGCATCGGAAATACCGGTAGACGATAGATATAAACCACATAGTGATCTTCTCATACCTACCAATATGCCAAACATAGTTGGGGCCTTTATTTCTGTATTGTCGGCGCTGAAGTCTTTTTGTTCGACGCATTACAATACCTTCTGGGTCGATTATTTGGAGTATATCCCGAACTATCTGTCTAAAATAATAATTCATACTATTTGAACATTCAAATCTATCGAATAAACAGTTTACATAATAATTTAGATCACAAATAAAAAACATCTTACCTGTTCACACATAATCTGTGGTTAGTTCTTAAAATATACAAAATGTCATTGGCTCCCATACATCTCGCCGGACCTTCATTAAGTTCAGACTGCAAAACAAAAATATGCAATTGCAAAATATATTAAGCTTATTGTTCTCTGCTTGGCCGAATTTAACAATATTGTAATGCTAAATTGAAATTTTGGGAATATACACCTACACATATTGCATCAACAATGGCTCCCACCGGCGAAAGAGTGTGCAGTCCTCTTCTATACAGTCCAAGCCTAGGAAATATCTTTCTCTTCATGTATTCGAAACTGTTATGAAAATAAATGCAGTCCAATGAACGTCCGAATTGAACTATAAAGTCCCATACTGGAATCGCATTTCATGCAAAATTAGTGGACTTAAACTGTGGCGAGTTTCTCTATACTACTTATATACATGTAATAATTATGTTCAATGTAATACAATAAATGAAAATTTTAAAAATAATTAGAACTCACCTGATAGGTAAACCATGTCGTTTCTGCATAATGTAATGTATAACACTATGTGTGTACCCATAAGAAAAATACTCTCTAATCAATTCCTCGTCATCTATATAATGATAGAAGCAGTGTGTATGTTTATTTCCCGAAATTATTTTTTGAGTCACGTTAATATCATCGGCAAATACTGCTACGTTCAGAAGTATTGTTTATTTTGAAACACAATCAAAATCAAAATGATAATACCTGGCTGAATAATACTTGGCATCTTCTTTTAGAAACTTTCCGTCCTGTTAAACAAATTTTAATTATTTATTAATAAGAATAAAATTATGGATTATTTGATCAAGTAATTATTGCTGAATTAGTTTGTAATTTGGTACATCGTCATAATCACCGTATCAATACTACGCAAATTGAATGTAGTAAATGTAAATGTCTGGCGTAAAACAACTTTCCCAAGCTATATAACCCGACAGTTATTTCACATTGTGCCTACAAACATTTCAGAATACAATTTAACTTTTTGGCAAAGCAAATAAGGTTAATTATACACGCTCACCTGCAGAACTGCGTTCGGTTCAAGAGAAACTAACCTTTGCGCCGGCGTCTTCGACAACTAAAAATGTGTATTTTAGCGCTGTAGTCCACTGGGAAATGCGTCTGCATCAACTTGAAAAAGTAATGTGCGTCGTCGTCCACTGGGAAATGCGACTGCGACAACTTGAAAATAAAATGTGTAGTGCGTCTGCGTCAACTTGATATGCTAATGTGCGTCGTCGACTACTAGCAAAAAATGCGACTGCGTCAACTTGAAAATGCTAATGTGCGTCGTCGACTACTTGCAAAAATGTGTCTGCGTCAACTTGAAATAAAAAAAGGAAAGACACCTAGGGGGCTCGTTTTGCGTCGACAACTTGAAAACTGCAAGT
>NW_028188830.1:0-20850 GCF_978046115.1 Saccoglossus kowalevskii | reverse complement strand
ACCCATTTTAACACGTAGCCAGGGTAATGAAATTAAACGGTACCCACCGAAAAATACACAGGGTCAGAACCCTGACCAACACATTGAAATAAAGTCCAAGATTGGTCGGTTATGTACGTACTTATCCAAAATGAATTCATAACCATTTTAACACGTAGCCAGGGTAATGAAATTAAACGGTACCCACCGAAAAATACACAGGGTCAGAACCCTGACCAACACATTGAAATATAAAGTCCAAGATTGGTCGGTTATGTACGTACTTATCCAAAATGAATTCATAACCATTTTAACACGTAGCCAGGGTAATGAAATTAAACGGTACCCACCGAAAAATACACAGGGTCAGAACCCTGACCAACACATTGAAATAAAGTCCAAGATTGGTCGGTTATGTACGTACTTATCCAGAGTGAATTCATAACCATTTTAACACGTAGCCAGGGTAATGAAATTAAACGGTACCCACCGAAAAATACACAGGGTCAGAACCCTGACCAACATATTGAAATAAAGTCCAAGATTGGTCGGTTATGTACGTACTTATCCAAAATGAATTCATAACCATTTTAACACGTAGCCAGGGTAATGAACCAATGCATTGCCTGATATTAAATGTTAACTAACGTTTTAGTACATATGTATAAGCATTCAGTAATTTTAATGAAAAAAAAGTACATTTATCTTAGTAATAGTGACACCTGTTGTTTAGTGTGATGAACCCCCACGGTTGGGTACAGGAGCATAGAAGTTTTTAATTAAAATTGTTTTCCATAAGAAAAATGAAACCATCATACATGGCCTTATAAACAGCCTTTTACTTCATAGTGGGGTGGGTGGAGTAAAGCTGTGATTATTTTTATTACTTTCTGACCATCTAGTTTGCCATTTACCATGTCCATATAAACTAAAGCTCCAGCCAATATCAGATTTGACTACTTGTTTCAAGCTATGGCACTTGGAAATGAGTGTTGTGACATGTGGCAAATGTCCAACTGTCTTGGTTAATAAGATTGGCTATATTTCAACTAGAAACAGGTAAACCAGTATACCTGTATGTACGAAGCCAGTGATCGTTATTCAAGCCAAAGAAACTGCATCTATTTATATAAATACACATGGACAGAGAATATTTTCTTGGAGCACTAAATGTGACAATTGCCCTACTGTCTGTGATAAATATACCACACCAGCTACATAGTGCCCGACGAGGAGTTGGGTAGGTAGTGAAGAAAAACATTGACTGAAGCCTGGCAGAGGACTGAATTGTTGTCAACAGCAACAAACATACTGGGAAAGTCAAAGACAGTGAAAAAACAAACAAACAAAAAACACACAGGCATATAAATACTAACTTTCTAGGATCTTTATTGACTCCAAGTAATCCAGAGTAGAACGAGATGAATCAACGCTATACTCCGCCATCTTTATTTTAATATTAGATGCAACCATTATTCTGTAGGGGACAACGGGTCATAACTTGAGGGGAGTTAACACCCATGATTTTTAAAATGCCTTGATCAATAAGAGTCTAAGTTACAGGGAACATTATTTTCATTTTTCAGTGGACCAATAAATGCATTTGACAGGAAAATAGAAAAACTCTACCACAACAGCAATTAGAACAGCTTGCTGCATTATAAGTATCACTTCCCTGTCAAATTAGTGGTTCATGCTTATTTGAATCTGAACATAACAGGCCAATTCTATCACACCTTGCTAGGCTTGAACTTCCATCCAATCAGAGCATTCCAAATGAACATGATTCTCCACAAAACTAGAGGGCGCTCTGACCAAAAAATTGCCATGATCTAAATAAAAAGAACTGAATGTCCACAGTTATGTCTGTAGGTGTACCTTACCTGCATGCAAAATAAAGTCCAAGATTGGTCGGTTATGTACGTACTTATCCAAAATGAATTCATACCCATTTTAACACGTAGCCAGGGTAATGAAATTAAACGGTACCCACCGAAAAATACACAGGGTCAGAACCCTGACCAACATATTGAAATAAAGTCCAAGATTGGTCGGTTATGTACGTACTTATCCAAAATGAATTCATAACCATTTTAACACGTAGCCAGGGTAATGAAATTAAACGGTACCCACCGAAAAATACACAGGGTCAGAACCCTGACCAACACATTGAAATAAAGTCCAAGATTGGTCGGTTATGTACGTACTTATCCAAAATGAATTCATAACCATTTTAACACGTAGCCAGGGTAATGAAATTAAACGGTACCCACCGAAAAATACACAGGGTCAGAACCCTGACCAACACATTGAAATAAAGTCCAAGATTGGTCGGTTATGTACGTACTTATCCAGAGTGAATTCATAACCATTTTAACACGTAGCCAGGGTAATGAAATTAAACGGTACCCACCGAAAAATACACAGGGTCAGAACCCTGACCAACATATTGAAATAAAGTCCAAGATTGGTCGGTTATGTACGTACTTATCCAAAATGAATTCATAACCATTTTAACACGTAGCCAGGGTAATGAAATTAAACGGTACCCACCGAAAAATACACAGGGTCAGAACCCTGACCAACATATTGAAATAAAGTCCAAGATTGGTCGGTTATGTACGTACTTATCCAAAATGAATTCATAACCATTTTAACACGTAGCCAGGGTAATGAAATTAAACGGTACCCACCGAAAAATACACAGGGTCAGAACCCTGACCAACACATTGAAATAAAGTCCAAGATTGGTCGGTTATGTACGTACTTATCCAGAGTGAATTCATAACCATTTTAACACGTAGCCAGGGTAATGAAATTAAACGGTACCCACCGAAAAATACACAGGGTCAGAACCCTGACCAACATATTGAAATAAAGTCCAAGATTGGTCGGTTATGTACGTACTTATCCAAAATGAATTCATACCCATTTTAACACGTAGCCAGGGTGGTGAAATTAAACGGTACCCACCGAAAAATACACAGGGTCAGAACCCTGACCAACACATTGAAATAAAGTCCAAGATTGGTCGGTTATGTACGTACTTATCCAAAATGAATTCATACCCATTTTAACACGTAGCCAGGGTGGTGAAATTAAACGGTACCCACCGAAAAATACACAGGGTCAGAACCCTGACCAACACATTGAAATAAAGTCCAAGATTGGTCGGTTATGTACGTACTTATCCAAAATGAATTCATAACCATTTTAACACGTAGCCAGGGTAATGAAATTAAACGGTACCCACCGAAAAATACACAGGGTCAGAACCCTGACCAACATATTGAAATAAAGTCCAAGATTGGTCGGTTATGTACGTACTTATCCAAAATGAATTCATAACCATTTTAACACGTAGCCAGGGTAATGAAATTAAACGGTACCCACCGAAAAATACACAGGGTCAGAACCCTGACCAACACATTGAAATAAAGTCCAAGATTGGTCGGTTATGTACGTACTTATCCAAAATGAATTCATAACCATTTTAACACGTAGCCAGGGTAATGAAATTAAACGGTACCCACCGAAAAATACACAGGGTCAGAACCCTGACCAACACATTGAAATAAAGTCCAAGATTGGTCGGTTATGTACGTACTTATCCAGAGTGAATTCATAACCATTTTAACACGTAGCCAGGGTAATGAAATTAAACGGTACCCACCGAAAAATACACAGGGTCAGAACCCTGACCAACATATTGAAATAAAGTCCAAGATTGGTCGGTTATGTACGTACTTATCCAAAATGAATTCATAACCATTTTAACACGTAGCCAGGGTAATGAACCAATGCATTGCCTGATATTAAATGTTAACTAACGTTTTAGTACATATGTATAAGCATTCAGTAATTTTAATGAAAAAAAAGTACATTTATCTTAGTAATAGTGACACCTGTTGTTTAGTGTGATGAACCCCCACGGTTGGGTACAGGAGCATAGAAGTTTTTAATTAAAATTGTTTTCCATAAGAAAAATGAAACCATCATACATGGCCTTATAAACAGCCTTTTACTTCATAGTGGGGTGGGTGGAGTAAAGCTGTGATTATTTTTATTACTTTCTGACCATCTAGTTTGCCATTTACCATGTCCATATAAACTAAAGCTCCAGCCAATATCAGATTTGACTACTTGTTTCAAGCTATGGCACTTGGAAATGAGTGTTGTGACATGTGGCAAATGTCCAACTGTCTTGGTTAATAAGATTGGCTATATTTCAACTAGAAACAGGTAAACCAGTATACCTGTATGTACGAAGCCAGTGATCGTTATTCAAGCCAAAGAAACTGCATCTATTTATATAAATACACATGGACAGAGAATATTTTCTTGGAGCACTAAATGTGACAATTGCCCTACTGTCTGTGATAAATATACCACACCAGCTACATAGTGCCCGACGAGGAGTTGGGTAGGTAGTGAAGAAAAACATTGACTGAAGCCTGGCAGAGGACTGAATTGTTGTCAACAGCAACAAACATACTGGGAAAGTCAAAGACAGTGAAAAAACAAACAAACAAAAAACACACAGGCATATAAATACTAACTTTCTAGGATCTTTATTGACTCCAAGTAATCCAGAGTAGAACGAGATGAATCAACGCTATACTCCGCCATCTTTATTTTAATATTAGATGCAACCATTATTCTGTAGGGGACAACGGGTCATAACTTGAGGGGAGTTAACACCCATGATTTTTAAAATGCCTTGATCAATAAGAGTCTAAGTTACAGGGAACATTATTTTCATTTTTCAGTGGACCAATAAATGCATTTGACAGGAAAATAGAAAAACTCTACCACAACAGCAATTAGAACAGCTTGCTGCATTATAAGTATCACTTCCCTGTCAAATTAGTGGTTCATGCTTATTTGAATCTGAACATAACAGGCCAATTCTATCACACCTTGCTAGGCTTGAACTTCCATCCAATCAGAGCATTCCAAATGAACATGATTCTCCACAAAACTAGAGGGCGCTCTGACCAAAAAATTGCCATGATCTAAATAAAAAGAACTGAATGTCCACAGTTATGTCTGTAGGTGTACCTTACCTGCATGCAAAATAAAGTCCAAGATTGGTCGGTTATGTACGTACTTATCCAAAATGAATTCATACCCATTTTAACACGTAGCCAGGGTAATGAAATTAAACGGTACCCACCGAAAAATACACAGGGTCAGAACCCTGACCAACATATTGAAATAAAGTCCAAGATTGGTCGGTTATGTACGTACTTATCCAGAGTGAATTCATAACCATTTTAACACGTAGCCAGGGTAATGAAATTAAACGGTACCCACCGAAAAATACACAGGGTCAGAACCCTGACCAACATATTGAAATAAAGTCCAAGATTGGTCGGTTATGTACGTACTTATCCAAAATGAATTCATACCCATTTTAACACGTAGCCAGGGTAATGAAATTAAACGGTACCCACCGAAAAATACACAGGGTCAGAACCCTGACCAACACATTGAAATAAAGTCCAAGATTGGTCGGTTATGTACGTACTTATCCAAAATGAATTCATAACCATTTTAACACGTAGCCAGGGTAATGAAATTAAACGGTACCCACCGAAAAATACACAGGGTCAGAACCCTGACCAACACATTGAAATATAAAGTCCAAGATTGGTCGGTTATGTACGTACTTATCCAAAATGAATTCATAACCATTTTAACACGTAGCCAGGGTAATGAAATTAAACGGTACCCACCGAAAAATACACAGGGTCAGAACCCTGACCAACACATTGAAATAAAGTCCAAGATTGGTCGGTTATGTACGTACTTATCCAGAGTGAATTCATAACCATTTTAACACGTAGCCAGGGTAATGAAATTAAACGGTACCCACCGAAAAATACACAGGGTCAGAACCCTGACCAACATATTGAAATAAAGTCCAAGATTGGTCGGTTATGTACGTACTTATCCAAAATGAATTCATAACCATTTTAACACGTAGCCAGGGTAATGAACCAATGCATTGCCTGATATTAAATGTTAACTAACGTTTTAGTACATATGTATAAGCATTCAGTAATTTTAATGAAAAAAAAGTACATTTATCTTAGTAATAGTGACACCTGTTGTTTAGTGTGATGAACCCCCACGGTTGGGTACAGGAGCATAGAAGTTTTTAATTAAAATTGTTTTCCATAAGAAAAATGAAACCATCATACATGGCCTTATAAACAGCCTTTTACTTCATAGTGGGGTGGGTGGAGTAAAGCTGTGATTATTTTTATTACTTTCTGACCATCTAGTTTGCCATTTACCATGTCCATATAAACTAAAGCTCCAGCCAATATCAGATTTGACTACTTGTTTCAAGCTATGGCACTTGGAAATGAGTGTTGTGACATGTGGCAAATGTCCAACTGTCTTGGTTAATAAGATTGGCTATATTTCAACTAGAAACAGGTAAACCAGTATACCTGTATGTACGAAGCCAGTGATCGTTATTCAAGCCAAAGAAACTGCATCTATTTATATAAATACACATGGACAGAGAATATTTTCTTGGAGCACTAAATGTGACAATTGCCCTACTGTCTGTGATAAATATACCACACCAGCTACATAGTGCCCGACGAGGAGTTGGGTAGGTAGTGAAGAAAAACATTGACTGAAGCCTGGCAGAGGACTGAATTGTTGTCAACAGCAACAAACATACTGGGAAAGTCAAAGACAGTGAAAAAACAAACAAACAAAAAACACACAGGCATATAAATACTAACTTTCTAGGATCTTTATTGACTCCAAGTAATCCAGAGTAGAACGAGATGAATCAACGCTATACTCCGCCATCTTTATTTTAATATTAGATGCAACCATTATTCTGTAGGGGACAACGGGTCATAACTTGAGGGGAGTTAACACCCATGATTTTTAAAATGCCTTGATCAATAAGAGTCTAAGTTACAGGGAACATTATTTTCATTTTTCAGTGGACCAATAAATGCATTTGACAGGAAAATAGAAAAACTCTACCACAACAGCAATTAGAACAGCTTGCTGCATTATAAGTATCACTTCCCTGTCAAATTAGTGGTTCATGCTTATTTGAATCTGAACATAACAGGCCAATTCTATCACACCTTGCTAGGCTTGAACTTCCATCCAATCAGAGCATTCCAAATGAACATGATTCTCCACAAAACTAGAGGGCGCTCTGACCAAAAAATTGCCATGATCTAAATAAAAAGAACTGAATGTCCACAGTTATGTCTGTAGGTGTACCTTACCTGCATGCAAAATAAAGTCCAAGATTGGTCGGTTATGTACGTACTTATCCAAAATGAATTCATACCCATTTTAACACGTAGCCAGGGTAATGAAATTAAACGGTACCCACCGAAAAATACACAGGGTCAGAACCCTGACCAACATATTGAAATAAAGTCCAAGATTGGTCGGTTATGTACGTACTTATCCAAAATGAATTCATAACCATTTTAACACGTAGCCAGGGTAATGAAATTAAACGGTACCCACCGAAAAATACACAGGGTCAGAACCCTGACCAACACATTGAAATAAAGTCCAAGATTGGTCGGTTATGTACGTACTTATCCAAAATGAATTCATAACCATTTTAACACGTAGCCAGGGTAATGAAATTAAACGGTACCCACCGAAAAATACACAGGGTCAGAACCCTGACCAACACATTGAAATAAAGTCCAAGATTGGTCGGTTATGTACGTACTTATCCAGAGTGAATTCATAACCATTTTAACACGTAGCCAGGGTAATGAAATTAAACGGTACCCACCGAAAAATACACAGGGTCAGAACCCTGACCAACATATTGAAATAAAGTCCAAGATTGGTCGGTTATGTACGTACTTATCCAAAATGAATTCATAACCATTTTAACACGTAGCCAGGGTAATGAAATTAAACGGTACCCACCGAAAAATACACAGGGTCAGAACCCTGACCAACATATTGAAATAAAGTCCAAGATTGGTCGGTTATGTACGTACTTATCCAAAATGAATTCATAACCATTTTAACACGTAGCCAGGGTAATGAAATTAAACGGTACCCACCGAAAAATACACAGGGTCAGAACCCTGACCAACACATTGAAATAAAGTCCAAGATTGGTCGGTTATGTACGTACTTATCCAGAGTGAATTCATAACCATTTTAACACGTAGCCAGGGTAATGAAATTAAACGGTACCCACCGAAAAATACACAGGGTCAGAACCCTGACCAACATATTGAAATAAAGTCCAAGATTGGTCGGTTATGTACGTACTTATCCAAAATGAATTCATACCCATTTTAACACGTAGCCAGGGTGGTGAAATTAAACGGTACCCACCGAAAAATACACAGGGTCAGAACCCTGACCAACACATTGAAATAAAGTCCAAGATTGGTCGGTTATGTACGTACTTATCCAAAATGAATTCATACCCATTTTAACACGTAGCCAGGGTGGTGAAATTAAACGGTACCCACCGAAAAATACACAGGGTCAGAACCCTGACCAACACATTGAAATAAAGTCCAAGATTGGTCGGTTATGTACGTACTTATCCAAAATGAATTCATAACCATTTTAACACGTAGCCAGGGTAATGAAATTAAACGGTACCCACCGAAAAATACACAGGGTCAGAACCCTGACCAACATATTGAAATAAAGTCCAAGATTGGTCGGTTATGTACGTACTTATCCAAAATGAATTCATAACCATTTTAACACGTAGCCAGGGTAATGAAATTAAACGGTACCCACCGAAAAATACACAGGGTCAGAACCCTGACCAACACATTGAAATAAAGTCCAAGATTGGTCGGTTATGTACGTACTTATCCAAAATGAATTCATAACCATTTTAACACGTAGCCAGGGTAATGAAATTAAACGGTACCCACCGAAAAATACACAGGGTCAGAACCCTGACCAACACATTGAAATAAAGTCCAAGATTGGTCGGTTATGTACGTACTTATCCAGAGTGAATTCATAACCATTTTAACACGTAGCCAGGGTAATGAAATTAAACGGTACCCACCGAAAAATACACAGGGTCAGAACCCTGACCAACATATTGAAATAAAGTCCAAGATTGGTCGGTTATGTACGTACTTATCCAAAATGAATTCATAACCATTTTAACACGTAGCCAGGGTAATGAACCAATGCATTGCCTGATATTAAATGTTAACTAACGTTTTAGTACATATGTATAAGCATTCAGTAATTTTAATGAAAAAAAAGTACATTTATCTTAGTAATAGTGACACCTGTTGTTTAGTGTGATGAACCCCCACGGTTGGGTACAGGAGCATAGAAGTTTTTAATTAAAATTGTTTTCCATAAGAAAAATGAAACCATCATACATGGCCTTATAAACAGCCTTTTACTTCATAGTGGGGTGGGTGGAGTAAAGCTGTGATTATTTTTATTACTTTCTGACCATCTAGTTTGCCATTTACCATGTCCATATAAACTAAAGCTCCAGCCAATATCAGATTTGACTACTTGTTTCAAGCTATGGCACTTGGAAATGAGTGTTGTGACATGTGGCAAATGTCCAACTGTCTTGGTTAATAAGATTGGCTATATTTCAACTAGAAACAGGTAAACCAGTATACCTGTATGTACGAAGCCAGTGATCGTTATTCAAGCCAAAGAAACTGCATCTATTTATATAAATACACATGGACAGAGAATATTTTCTTGGAGCACTAAATGTGACAATTGCCCTACTGTCTGTGATAAATATACCACACCAGCTACATAGTGCCCGACGAGGAGTTGGGTAGGTAGTGAAGAAAAACATTGACTGAAGCCTGGCAGAGGACTGAATTGTTGTCAACAGCAACAAACATACTGGGAAAGTCAAAGACAGTGAAAAAACAAACAAACAAAAAACACACAGGCATATAAATACTAACTTTCTAGGATCTTTATTGACTCCAAGTAATCCAGAGTAGAACGAGATGAATCAACGCTATACTCCGCCATCTTTATTTTAATATTAGATGCAACCATTATTCTGTAGGGGACAACGGGTCATAACTTGAGGGGAGTTAACACCCATGATTTTTAAAATGCCTTGATCAATAAGAGTCTAAGTTACAGGGAACATTATTTTCATTTTTCAGTGGACCAATAAATGCATTTGACAGGAAAATAGAAAAACTCTACCACAACAGCAATTAGAACAGCTTGCTGCATTATAAGTATCACTTCCCTGTCAAATTAGTGGTTCATGCTTATTTGAATCTGAACATAACAGGCCAATTCTATCACACCTTGCTAGGCTTGAACTTCCATCCAATCAGAGCATTCCAAATGAACATGATTCTCCACAAAACTAGAGGGCGCTCTGACCAAAAAATTGCCATGATCTAAATAAAAAGAACTGAATGTCCACAGTTATGTCTGTAGGTGTACCTTACCTGCATGCAAAATAAAGTCCAAGATTGGTCGGTTATGTACGTACTTATCCAAAATGAATTCATACCCATTTTAACACGTAGCCAGGGTAATGAAATTAAACGGTACCCACCGAAAAATACACAGGGTCAGAACCCTGACCAACATATTGAAATAAAGTCCAAGATTGGTCGGTTATGTACGTACTTATCCAGAGTGAATTCATAACCATTTTAACACGTAGCCAGGGTAATGAAATTAAACGGTACCCACCGAAAAATACACAGGGTCAGAACCCTGACCAACACATTGAAATAAAGTCCAAGATTGGTCGGTTATGTACGTACTTATCCAGAGTGAATTCATAACCATTTTAACACGTAGCCAGGGTAATGAAATTAAACGGTACCCACCGAAAAATACACAGGGTCAGAACCCTGACCAACATATTGAAATAAAGTCCAAGATTGGTCGGTTATGTACGTACTTATCCAAAATGAATTCATAACCATTTTAACACGTAGCCAGGGTAATGAACCAATGCATTGCCTGATATTAAATGTTAACTAACGTTTTAGTACATATGTATAAGCATTCAGTAATTTTAATGAAAAAAAAGTACATTTATCTTAGTAATAGTGACACCTGTTGTTTAGTGTGATGAACCCCCACGGTTGGGTACAGGAGCATAGAAGTTTTTAATTAAAATTGTTTTCCATAAGAAAAATGAAACCATCATACATGGCCTTATAAACAGCCTTTTACTTCATAGTGGGGTGGGTGGAGTAAAGCTGTGATTATTTTTATTACTTTCTGACCATCTAGTTTGCCATTTACCATGTCCATATAAACTAAAGCTCCAGCCAATATCAGATTTGACTACTTGTTTCAAGCTATGGCACTTGGAAATGAGTGTTGTGACATGTGGCAAATGTCCAACTGTCTTGGTTAATAAGATTGGCTATATTTCAACTAGAAACAGGTAAACCAGTATACCTGTATGTACGAAGCCAGTGATCGTTATTCAAGCCAAAGAAACTGCATCTATTTATATAAATACACATGGACAGAGAATATTTTCTTGGAGCACTAAATGTGACAATTGCCCTACTGTCTGTGATAAATATACCACACCAGCTACATAGTGCCCGACGAGGAGTTGGGTAGGTAGTGAAGAAAAACATTGACTGAAGCCTGGCAGAGGACTGAATTGTTGTCAACAGCAACAAACATACTGGGAAAGTCAAAGACAGTGAAAAAACAAACAAACAAAAAACACACAGGCATATAAATACTAACTTTCTAGGATCTTTATTGACTCCAAGTAATCCAGAGTAGAACGAGATGAATCAACGCTATACTCCGCCATCTTTATTTTAATATTAGATGCAACCATTATTCTGTAGGGGACAACGGGTCATAACTTGAGGGGAGTTAACACCCATGATTTTTAAAATGCCTTGATCAATAAGAGTCTAAGTTACAGGGAACATTATTTTCATTTTTCAGTGGACCAATAAATGCATTTGACAGGAAAATAGAAAAACTCTACCACAACAGCAATTAGAACAGCTTGCTGCATTATAAGTATCACTTCCCTGTCAAATTAGTGGTTCATGCTTATTTGAATCTGAACATAACAGGCCAATTCTATCACACCTTGCTAGGCTTGAACTTCCATCCAATCAGAGCATTCCAAATGAACATGATTCTCCACAAAACTAGAGGGCGCTCTGACCAAAAAATTGCCATGATCTAAATAAAAAGAACTGAATGTCCACAGTTATGTCTGTAGGTGTACCTTACCTGCATTTGAAATAAAGTCCAAGATTGGTCGGTTATGTACGTACTTATCCAGAGTGAATTCATAACCATTTTAACACGTAGCCAGGGTAATGAAATTAAACGGTACCCACCGAAAAATACACAGGGTCAGAACCCTGACCAACATATTGAAATAAAGTCCAAGATTGGTCGGTTATGTACGTACTTATCCAAAATGAATTCATAACCATTTTAACACGTAGCCAGGGTAATGAAATTAAACGGTACCCACCGAAAAATACACAGGGTCAGAACCCTGACCAACATATTGAAATAAAGTCCAAGATTGGTCGGTTATGTACGTACTTATCCAAAATGAATTCATAACCATTTTAACACGTAGCCAGGGTAATGAAATTAAACGGTACCCACCGAAAAATACACAGGGTCAGAACCCTGACCAACACATTGAAATAAAGTCCAAGATTGGTCGGTTATGTACGTACTTATCCAGAGTGAATTCATAACCATTTTAACACGTAGCCAGGGTAATGAAATTAAACGGTACCCACCGAAAAATACACAGGGTCAGAACCCTGACCAACATATTGAAATAAAGTCCAAGATTGGTCGGTTATGTACGTACTTATCCAAAATGAATTCATACCCATTTTAACACGTAGCCAGGGTGGTGAAATTAAACGGTACCCACCGAAAAATACACAGGGTCAGAACCCTGACCAACACATTGAAATAAAGTCCAAGATTGGTCGGTTATGTACGTACTTATCCAAAATGAATTCATACCCATTTTAACACGTAGCCAGGGTGGTGAAATTAAACGGTACCCACCGAAAAATACACAGGGTCAGAACCCTGACCAACACATTGAAATAAAGTCCAAGATTGGTCGGTTATGTACGTACTTATCCAAAATGAATTCATAACCATTTTAACACGTAGCCAGGGTAATGAAATTAAACGGTACCCACCGAAAAATACACAGGGTCAGAACCCTGACCAACATATTGAAATAAAGTCCAAGATTGGTCGGTTATGTACGTACTTATCCAAAATGAATTCATAACCATTTTAACACGTAGCCAGGGTAATGAAATTAAACGGTACCCACCGAAAAATACACAGGGTCAGAACCCTGACCAACACATTGAAATAAAGTCCAAGATTGGTCGGTTATGTACGTACTTATCCAAAATGAATTCATAACCATTTTAACACGTAGCCAGGGTAATGAAATTAAACGGTACCCACCGAAAAATACACAGGGTCAGAACCCTGACCAACACATTGAAATAAAGTCCAAGATTGGTCGGTTATGTACGTACTTATCCAGAGTGAATTCATAACCATTTTAACACGTAGCCAGGGTAATGAAATTAAACGGTACCCACCGAAAAATACACAGGGTCAGAACCCTGACCAACATATTGAAATAAAGTCCAAGATTGGTCGGTTATGTACGTACTTATCCAAAATGAATTCATAACCATTTTAACACGTAGCCAGGGTAATGAACCAATGCATTGCCTGATATTAAATGTTAACTAACGTTTTAGTACATATGTATAAGCATTCAGTAATTTTAATGAAAAAAAAGTACATTTATCTTAGTAATAGTGACACCTGTTGTTTAGTGTGATGAACCCCCACGGTTGGGTACAGGAGCATAGAAGTTTTTAATTAAAATTGTTTTCCATAAGAAAAATGAAACCATCATACATGGCCTTATAAACAGCCTTTTACTTCATAGTGGGGTGGGTGGAGTAAAGCTGTGATTATTTTTATTACTTTCTGACCATCTAGTTTGCCATTTACCATGTCCATATAAACTAAAGCTCCAGCCAATATCAGATTTGACTACTTGTTTCAAGCTATGGCACTTGGAAATGAGTGTTGTGACATGTGGCAAATGTCCAACTGTCTTGGTTAATAAGATTGGCTATATTTCAACTAGAAACAGGTAAACCAGTATACCTGTATGTACGAAGCCAGTGATCGTTATTCAAGCCAAAGAAACTGCATCTATTTATATAAATACACATGGACAGAGAATATTTTCTTGGAGCACTAAATGTGACAATTGCCCTACTGTCTGTGATAAATATACCACACCAGCTACATAGTGCCCGACGAGGAGTTGGGTAGGTAGTGAAGAAAAACATTGACTGAAGCCTGGCAGAGGACTGAATTGTTGTCAACAGCAACAAACATACTGGGAAAGTCAAAGACAGTGAAAAAACAAACAAACAAAAAACACACAGGCATATAAATACTAACTTTCTAGGATCTTTATTGACTCCAAGTAATCCAGAGTAGAACGAGATGAATCAACGCTATACTCCGCCATCTTTATTTTAATATTAGATGCAACCATTATTCTGTAGGGGACAACGGGTCATAACTTGAGGGGAGTTAACACCCATGATTTTTAAAATGCCTTGATCAATAAGAGTCTAAGTTACAGGGAACATTATTTTCATTTTTCAGTGGACCAATAAATGCATTTGACAGGAAAATAGAAAAACTCTACCACAACAGCAATTAGAACAGCTTGCTGCATTATAAGTATCACTTCCCTGTCAAATTAGTGGTTCATGCTTATTTGAATCTGAACATAACAGGCCAATTCTATCACACCTTGCTAGGCTTGAACTTCCATCCAATCAGAGCATTCCAAATGAACATGATTCTCCACAAAACTAGAGGGCGCTCTGACCAAAAAATTGCCATGATCTAAATAAAAAGAACTGAATGTCCACAGTTATGTCTGTAGGTGTACCTTACCTGCATGCAAAATAAAGTCCAAGATTGGTCGGTTATGTACGTACTTATCCAAAATGAATTCATACCCATTTTAACACGTAGCCAGGGTAATGAAATTAAACGGTACCCACCGAAAAATACACAGGGTCAGAACCCTGACCAACATATTGAAATAAAGTCCAAGATTGGTCGGTTATGTACGTACTTATCCAGAGTGAATTCATAACCATTTTAACACGTAGCCAGGGTAATGAAATTAAACGGTACCCACCGAAAAATACACAGGGTCAGAACCCTGACCAACACATTGAAATAAAGTCCAAGATTGGTCGGTTATGTACGTACTTATCCAGAGTGAATTCATAACCATTTTAACACGTAGCCAGGGTAATGAAATTAAACGGTACCCACCGAAAAATACACAGGGTCAGAACCCTGACCAACATATTGAAATAAAGTCCAAGATTGGTCGGTTATGTACGTACTTATCCAAAATGAATTCATAACCATTTTAACACGTAGCCAGGGTAATGAACCAATGCATTGCCTGATATTAAATGTTAACTAACGTTTTAGTACATATGTATAAGCATTCAGTAATTTTAATGAAAAAAAAGTACATTTATCTTAGTAATAGTGACACCTGTTGTTTAGTGTGATGAACCCCCACGGTTGGGTACAGGAGCATAGAAGTTTTTAATTAAAATTGTTTTCCATAAGAAAAATGAAACCATCATACATGGCCTTATAAACAGCCTTTTACTTCATAGTGGGGTGGGTGGAGTAAAGCTGTGATTATTTTTATTACTTTCTGACCATCTAGTTTGCCATTTACCATGTCCATATAAACTAAAGCTCCAGCCAATATCAGATTTGACTACTTGTTTCAAGCTATGGCACTTGGAAATGAGTGTTGTGACATGTGGCAAATGTCCAACTGTCTTGGTTAATAAGATTGGCTATATTTCAACTAGAAACAGGTAAACCAGTATACCTGTATGTACGAAGCCAGTGATCGTTATTCAAGCCAAAGAAACTGCATCTATTTATATAAATACACATGGACAGAGAATATTTTCTTGGAGCACTAAATGTGACAATTGCCCTACTGTCTGTGATAAATATACCACACCAGCTACATAGTGCCCGACGAGGAGTTGGGTAGGTAGTGAAGAAAAACATTGACTGAAGCCTGGCAGAGGACTGAATTGTTGTCAACAGCAACAAACATACTGGGAAAGTCAAAGACAGTGAAAAAACAAACAAACAAAAAACACACAGGCATATAAATACTAACTTTCTAGGATCTTTATTGACTCCAAGTAATCCAGAGTAGAACGAGATGAATCAACGCTATACTCCGCCATCTTTATTTTAATATTAGATGCAACCATTATTCTGTAGGGGACAACGGGTCATAACTTGAGGGGAGTTAACACCCATGATTTTTAAAATGCCTTGATCAATAAGAGTCTAAGTTACAGGGAACATTATTTTCATTTTTCAGTGGACCAATAAATGCATTTGACAGGAAAATAGAAAAACTCTACCACAACAGCAATTAGAACAGCTTGCTGCATTATAAGTATCACTTCCCTGTCAAATTAGTGGTTCATGCTTATTTGAATCTGAACATAACAGGCCAATTCTATCACACCTTGCTAGGCTTGAACTTCCATCCAATCAGAGCATTCCAAATGAACATGATTCTCCACAAAACTAGGGGCGCTCTGACCAAAAAATTGCCATGATCTAAATAAAAAGAACTGAATGTCCACAGTTATGTCTGTAGGTGTACCTTACCTGCATGCAAAATAAAGTCCAAGATTGGTCGGTTATGTACGTACTTATCCAAAATGAATTCATACCCATTTTAACACGTAGCCAGGGTAATGAAATTAAACGGTACCCACCGAAAAATACACAGGGTCAGAACCCTGACCAACACATTGAAATATAAAGTCCAAGATTGGTCGGTTATGTACGTACTTATCCAAAATGAATTCATACCCATTTTAACACGTAGCCAGGGTGGTGAAATTAAACGGTACCCACCGAAAAATACACAGGGTCAGAACCCTGACCAACACATTGAAATAAAGTCCAAGATTGGTCGGTTATGTACGTACTTATCCAAAATGAATTCATACCCATTTTAACACGTAGCCAGGGTGGTGAAATTAAACGGTACCCACCGAAAAATACACAGGGTCAGAACCCTGACCAACACATTGAAATAAAGTCCAAGATTGGTCGGTTATGTACGTACTTATCCAAAATGAATTCATAACCATTTTAACACGTAGCCAGGGTAATGAAATTAAACGGTACCCACCGAAAAATACACAGGGTCAGAACCCTGACCAACATATTGAAATAAAGTCCAAGATTGGTCGGTTATGTACGTACTTATCCAAAATGAATTCATAACCATTTTAACACGTAGCCAGGGTAATGAAATTAAACGGTACCCACCGAAAATACACAGGGTCAGAACCCTGACCAACATATTGAAATAAAGTCCAAGATTGGTCGGTTATGTACGTACTTATCCAGAGTGAATTCATAACCATTTTAACACGTAGCCAGGGTAATGAAATTAAACGGTACCCACCGAAAAATACACAGGGTCAGAACCCTGACCAACATATTGAAATAAAGTCCAAGATTGGTCGGTTATGTACGTACTTATCCAAAATGAATTCATACCCATTTTAACACGTAGCCAGGGTAATGAAATTAAACGGTACCCACCGAAAAATACACAGGGTCAGAACCCTGACCAACACATTGAAATAAAGTCCAAGATTGGTCGGTTATGTACGTACTTATCCAAAATGAATTCATAACCATTTTAACACGTAGCCAGGGTAATGAAATTAAACGGTACCCACCGAAAAATACACAGGGTCAGAACCCTGACCAACACATTGAAATATAAAGTCCAAGATTGGTCGGTTATGTACGTACTTATCCAAAATGAATTCATAACCATTTTAACACGTAGCCAGGGTAATGAAATTAAACGGTACCCACCGAAAAATACACAGGGTCAGAACCCTGACCAACACATTGAAATAAAGTCCAAGATTGGTCGGTTATGTACGTACTTATCCAGAGTGAATTCATAACCATTTTAACACGTAGCCAGGGTAATGAATTAAACGGTACCCACCGAAAAATACACAGGGTCAGAACCCTGACCAACATATTGAAATAAAGTCCAAGATTGGTCGGTTATGTACGTACTTATCCAAAATGAATTCATAACCATTTTAACACGTAGCCAGGGTAATGAACCAATGCATTGCCTGATATTAAATGTTAACTAACGTTTTAGTACATATGTATAAGCATTCAGTAATTTTAATGAAAAAAAAGTACATTTATCTTAGTAATAGTGACACCTGTTGTTTAGTGTGATGAACCCCCACGGTTGGGTACAGGAGCATAGAAGTTTTTAATTAAAATTGTTTTCCATAAGAAAAATGAAACCATCATACATGGCCTTATAAACAGCCTTTTACTTCATAGTGGGGTGGGTGGAGTAAAGCTGTGATTATTTTTATTACTTTCTGACCATCTAGTTTGCCATTTACCATGTCCATATAAACTAAAGCTCCAGCCAATATCAGATTTGACTACTTGTTTCAAGCTATGGCACTTGGAAATGAGTGTTGTGACATGTGGCAAATGTCCAACTGTCTTGGTTAATAAGATTGGCTATATTTCAACTAGAAACAGGTAAACCAGTATACCTGTATGTACGAAGCCAGTGATCGTTATTCAAGCCAAAGAAACTGCATCTATTTATATAAATACACATGGACAGAGAATATTTTCTTGGAGCACTAAATGTGACAATTGCCCTACTGTCTGTGATAAATATACCACACCAGCTACATAGTGCCCGACGAGGAGTTGGGTAGGTAGTGAAGAAAAACATTGACTGAAGCCTGGCAGAGGACTGAATTGTTGTCAACAGCAACAAACATACTGGGAAAGTCAAAGACAGTGAAAAAACAAACAAACAAAAAACACACAGGCATATAAATACTAACTTTCTAGGATCTTTATTGACTCCAAGTAATCCAGAGTAGAACGAGATGAATCAACGCTATACTCCGCCATCTTTATTTTAATATTAGATGCAACCATTATTCTGTAGGGGACAACGGGTCATAACTTGAGGGGAGTTAACACCCATGATTTTTAAAATGCCTTGATCAATAAGAGTCTAAGTTACAGGGAACATTATTTTCATTTTTCAGTGGACCAATAAATGCATTTGACAGGAAAATAGAAAAACTCTACCACAACAGCAATTAGAACAGCTTGCTGCATTATAAGTATCACTTCCCTGTCAAATTAGTGGTTCATGCTTATTTGAATCTGAACATAACAGGCCAATTCTATCACACCTTGCTAGGCTTGAACTTCCATCCAATCAGAGCATTCCAAATGAACATGATTCTCCACAAAACTAGAGGGCGCTCTGACCAAAAAATTGCCATGATCTAAATAAAAAGAACTGAATGTCCACAGTTATGTCTGTAGGTGTACCTTACCTGCATGCAAAATAAAGTCCAAGATTGGTCGGTTATGTACGTACTTATCCAAAATGGAATTCATACCCATTTTAACACGTAGCCAGGGTAATGAAATTAAACGGTACCCACCGAAAAATACACAGGGTCAGAACCCTGACCAACATATTGAAATAAAGTCCAAGATTGGTCGGTTATGTACGTACTTATCCAAAATGAATTCATAACCATTTTAACACGTAGCCAGGGTAATGAAATTAAACGGTACCCACCGAAAAATACACAGGGTCAGAACCCTGACCAACACATTGAAATATAAAGTCCAAGATTGGTCGGTTATGTACGTACTTATCCAAAATGAATTCATAACCATTTTAACACGTAGCCAGGGTAATGAAATTAAACGGTACCCACCGAAAAATACACAGGGTCAGAACCCTGACCAACACATTGAAATAAAGTCCAAGATTGGTCGGTTATGTACGTACTTATCCAAAATGAATTCATAACCATTTTAACACGTAGCCAGGGTAATGAAATTAAACGGTACCCACCGAAAAATACACAGGGTCAGAACCCTGACCAACACATTGAAATAAAGTCCAAGATTGGTCGGTTATGTACGTACTTATCCAGAGTGAATTCATAACCATTTTAACACGTAGCCAGGGTAATGAAATTAAACGGTACCCACCGAAAAATACACAGGGTCAGAACCCTGACCAACATATTGAAATAAAGTCCAAGATTGGTCGGTTATGTACGTACTTATCCAAAATGAATTCATAACCATTTTAACACGTAGCCAGGGTAATGAACCAATGCATTGCCTGATATTAAATGTTAACTAACGTTTTAGTACATATGTATAAGCATTCAGTAATTTTAATGAAAAAAAAGTACATTTATCTTAGTAATAGTGACACCTGTTGTTTAGTGTGATGAACCCCCACGGTTGGGTACAGGAGCATAGAAGTTTTTAATTAAAATTGTTTTCCATAAGAAAAATGAAACCATCATACATGGCCTTATAAACAGCCTTTTACTTCATAGTGGGGTGGGTGGAGTAAAGCTGTGATTATTTTTATTACTTTCTGACCATCTAGTTTGCCATTTACCATGTCCATATAAACTAAAGCTCCAGCCAATATCAGATTTGACTACTTGTTTCAAGCTATGGCACTTGGAAATGAGTGTTGTGACATGTGGCAAATGTCCAACTGTCTTGGTTAATAAGATTGGCTATATTTCAACTAGAAACAGGTAAACCAGTATACCTGTATGTACGAAGCCAGTGATCGTTATTCAAGCCAAAGAAACTGCATCTATTTAATTAGGTACATTA
>NW_028188829.1:0-21000 GCF_978046115.1 Saccoglossus kowalevskii | reverse complement strand
TCGTCAGAAATCAGTAAAAAAAAATCCATGCAAAACACTCAAAAACACTTTTCAGCAAACAATAATTCCAGCTAAAATAAAGTATTTCACAGTACATTTTGTATATCAACGTTCATCGTCGACCCTGTTCTATTGTAATGTGTTGGCAATAACTTAAAAATTACATTATCTAAACACATGTTTTCTGAGATAATGTCCGCCGGGATCTTGCTCTGTCGGAATCCAGTAAATCTAAAATTCAGGTTAACCTTAAAACACATTTCGTGCTCGTAGGATTAGCAATGGTGCGGGTTAAACCCATACATTATCCATGTAAGGTCCAAGGCCACTTCACAAAATGTCAATAGTCGCTAAAGTGTTAATTCCATAGATAAACATACACAATTTACAGAGGGCGCACAACCATCGCATAAGCCATGATAAGGAGCTATTTTGCTTCGCATGAATTGTAAAGTTCAACTGGATTTGAGATCGGCGAGGGCGCAATAACAGAAGTAATATTATTATTAGTCACTACGGATTCGTATGTAATAAATTATTATATGTCGCTATAATAGCATATTTATGTAATGTACAGTTACAGTCGCTAGTTAAGCACTTCGCCACAATCGAATCATTGAGTATTAGTTCAAACAATACCATTGTAAAACAAAAAAATATATAGTTGACGATAAATTAGTAAATTATAAACGGATTAGTTAGAAATATATTTTTATAGTCTTTAGACCTGGCCACCTAAGCAGGTTTATATGAAAAGTGAATGATTTCTACCATGTCAAGCCAGTAGTGCAACAGTTCAAGCTGCGTGATTTCCACTTAATAAGTTGAACGTAAAACAACGACAAACTCAGAGTTGCCCGTCAATTTACGTTGAAAATATACAACGGGCAACGTAGTATATCAGTTCTTTAAGTTCAGCATAAAACGACAGCAAATTTGGGAATTTCCGCTGTTTACATTGGGCGTATCAAACGCGCAATTTCTAAATTTACGTCGTTTCACTTTCGACGGTTACGCGAGGGAAATTCGAACGTTTACGCACCCAAATATAAACAACGGATTTACTGCAAAACACGTTGCTAATCCGGCAAGCGGCTACGACGGAAATTCGAATTTTCATGCAGTGAAAGTACTGAAAAGTTGTGGCAAAGTACTGAAAAGTAGTTGCAAAGCGCTGAAAAGTGTGGCAAAGTAATGAAAAGTTATGGCAAAGTAGTGGCAAAGTACTGAAAAGTGTGGCAAAGTACTGAAAAGTTGTGGCAAAGTGCTGAAAATAGTGGCAAAGTAGTGGCAAAGTACTGAAAAGTGTGGCAAAGTACTGAAAAGTTGTGGCAAAGTGCTGAAAAATAGTGGCAAAGCAGTGAAAAGTAGTGTCAAAGTGATGAAAAGTGTGGCAAAGTACTGAAAAGTTGTGGCAATGTAGTGGCAAAGTACTGAAAAGTGTGGCAAAGTACTGAAAAGTAGAGGCAAAGTGCTGAAAAGTAGTGGCAAAGTAGTGGCAAAGTACTGAAAAGTGTGGCAAAGTGCTGAAAAGTGTGGCAAAGTACTGAACATTTGTGGCAAAGTGCTGAAAAGTAGTGGCAAAATAGTGGCAAAGTACTGAAAAGTGTGGCAAAGTACTGAAAAGTTGTGGCAAAGCGCTGAAAAGTAGTGTCAAATAGTGAAAAGTAGTGGCAAAGTACTGAAAAGTGTGGCAAAGTACTTACAAGTTGAGGCAAATTGCTGAAAAGTGTGGCAAAGTACTGAAAACTTGCGGCAAAGTGCTGAAAGTTTGGCAAAGAACTGAAAAGTTGTGGCAAAGTAGTGGCAAAGTACTGAAACGTTTGGCAAAGTCCTGAAAAGTTGTGGCAAAGTGCTGAAAAATAGTGGCAAAGCAGTGAAATGTAGTGGCAAAGTGCTGAAAAGTGTGGCAAAGTACTGCAAAGTAGAGGCAAAGTACTGAAAAGGGTGGCAAAGTACTGAAAAGTTGTGGCAAAGTAGTGGCAAAGTACTGAGTTGTGTGGCAAAGGAATGAAAAATAGAGGCAATGTGCTGAAAAGTAGTGGCAAAGTAGTGGCAAAGTACTGAAAAGTGTGGCAAAGTGCTGAAAAGTGTGGCAAAGTACTGAACATTTGTGGCAAAGTGCTGAAAAGTAGTGGCAACATAGTGGCAAAGTACTGAAAAGTTGTGGCATAGCGCTGAAAAGTAGTGTCAAATAGTTAAAAGTAGTGACAAAGTACTGAAAAGTGTGACAAAGTATTTAAAAGTTGCGGCAAAGTGCTGACAAGTGTGGCAAAGTACTGAAAAGTTGTGGCAAAGTACTGGCATAGTGATGAAAAGTGTGGCAAAGTACTGAAAAGTTGTGGCAAAGTACTGAAAAGTAGTGGCAAAGTGATGAAAAGTTGTGGCAAAGTACTGAAAAGTTGTGGCAAAGTACTGAAAAGTAGTTGCAAAGTAGTGGCAAAGTGCAGAAAAGTGAGGCAAAGTGCTGAAAAGTGAGGCAAAGTACTGAAAAGTGTGGCAAAGTACTGAAAAGTTGTGGCAAAAACTGAAAAGTAGTGGCAAAGTGATGAAAAGTGTGGGAAAGTACTGAAAAGTTGTGGGAAAGTACTGAAAAGTAGTGGCAAAGTGCTGAAAAGTTGATGCAAAGTGCTGAAAAGAGTAGCAAAGTGTTGAAAAGTAGTGGCAAAGTAGTGTCAAAGTACTGAAAAGTGTGGCAAAGTACTGAAAAGTTGTGGCAAAGTGCTGAAAAGTTGTGGCAAAGTACTTAAAATTAGTGACAAAGTGCTGAAAAGTGTGGCAAAGTACTGGCAAAGTACTGAAAAGTGTTGCAAAGTACTGACAAGTTGTGGCAAAGTGCTGAAAAGTGTGGGAAAGTACTGAAAAGTTGTGGGAAAGTACTGAAAAGTAGTGGCAAAATGCTGAAAAGTGCGGCAAAGTACTGAAAAGTTGATGGAAAGTGCTGAAAAGAGTGGCAAAGTGTTGAAAAGTAGTAGCAAAGTAGTGTCAAAGTACTGAAAAGTGTGGCAAAGTACTGAAAAGTTGATGCAAAGTGCTGAAAAGAGTGGCAAAGTGTTGAAAAGTAGTAGCAAAGTAGTGTCAACGTACTGAAAAGTGTGGCAAAGTACTGAAAAGTAGAGGCAAAGTGATGAAAAGTAGTGGCAAAGTAGTGGCAAAGTACTGAAAAGTGTGGCAAAGTGCTGAAAAGTGTGGCAAAGTACTGAACATTTGTGGCAAAGTGCTGAAAAGTAGTGGCAAAGTAGTGGCAAAGTACTGAAAAGTGTGGCAAAGAACTGAAAAGTTGTGGCAAAGCGCTGAAAAGTAGTGTCAGATAGTGAAAAGTAGTGGCAAAGTACTGAAAAGTGTGGCAAAGTGCTGAAAAGTGTGGCAAAGTACTGAAAAGTTGTGGCAAAGTAGTGGCATACTGCCGAAAAGTGTGGCAAAGTACTGAAAAGTTGTGACAAAGTACTGAAAAGTAGTGGCAAAGTGCTGAAAAGTTGTGGCAAAGCACTGAAAAGTTGTGGCAAAGTACCGAAAAGTAGTGGCAAAGCGCTGAAAAGTGTGGCAAAGTACTGAAAAGTTATGGCAAAGTAGTGGCAAAGTACTGAAAAGTGTGGCAAAGTACTGAAAAGTTGTGGCAAAGTGCTGAAAATAGTGGCAAAGTAGTGACAAAGTGCTGAAAAGTGAGGCAAAGTACTGAAAAGTTTGGCAAAGAACTGAAAAGTTGTGGCAAAGTAGTGGCAAAGTACTGAGTTGTGTGGCAAAGTACTGAAAAGTAGAGGCAAAGTGCTGAAAAGTAGTGGCAAAGTAATGGCAAAGTACTGAAAAGTGTGGCAAAGTGCTGAAAAGTGTGGCAAAGTACTGAACATTTGTAGCAAAGTGCTGAAAAGTAGTGGCAACATAGTGGCAAAGTACTGAAAAGTTGTGGCATAGCGCTGAAAAGTAGTGTCAAATAGTTAAAAGTAGTGACAAAGTACTGAAAAGTGTGGCAAAGTATTTAAAAGTTGCGGCAAAGTGCTGAAAAGTGTGGCAAAGTACTGAAAAGTTGTGGCAAAGTACTGGCATAGTGATGAAAAGTGTGGCAAAACACTGAAAAGTTGTGGCAAAGTACTGAAAAGTAGTGGCAAAGTGATGAAAAGTTGTGGCAAAGTACTGAAAAGTTGTGGCAAAGTACTGAAAAGTAGTTGCAAAGCGCTGAAAAGTGTGGCAAAGTACTGAAAAGTTATGGCAAAGTACTGAAAAGTTGTGGCAAAATGCTGAAAAGTAGTGGCAAAGTAGTGGCAAAGTGCAGAAAAGTGAGGCAAAGTGCTGAAAAGTGAGGCAAAGTACTGAAAAGTGTTACAAAGTACTGAAAAGTTGTGGCAAAAACTGAAAAGTAGTGGCAAAGTGATGAAAAGTGTGGGAAAGTACTGAAAAGTTGTGGGAAAGTACTGAAAAGTAGTGGCAAAGTGCTGAAAAGTTTATGCAAAGTGCTGAAAAGAGTGGCAAAGTGTTGAAAAGTAGTGGCAAAGTAGTGTCAAAGTACTGAAAAGTGTGGCAAAGTACTGAAAAGTTGTGGCAAAGTGCTGATAAGTTGTGGCAAAGTACTTAAAATTAGTGACAAAGTGCTGAAAAGTGTGGCAAAGTACTGAACAGTTGTGGCAAAGTACTGGCAAAGTACTGAAAAGTGTTGCAAAGTACTGAAAAGTTGTGGCAAAGTGCTGAAAAGTGTGGGAAAGTACTGAAAAGTTGTGGGAAAGTACTGAAAAGTAGTGGCAAAGTGCTGAAAAGTGCGGCAAAGTACTGAAAAGTTGATGCAAAGTGCTGAAAAGAGTGGCAAAGTGTTGAAAAGTAGTAGCAAAGTAGTGTCAAAGTACTGAAAAGTGTGGCAAAGTACTGAAAAGTTGATGCAAAGTGCTGAAAAGAGTGGCAAAGTGTTGAAAAGTATTTACAAAGTAGTGTCAAAATACTGAAAAGTGTGGCAAAGTACTGAAAAGTAGAGGCAAAGTGCTGAAAAGTATGGGCAAAGTAGTGGCAAAGTACTGAAAAGTGTGGCAAAGTGCTGAAAAGTGTGGCAAAGTACTGAACATTTGTGGGAAAGTGCTGAAAAGTAGTGGCAAAGTAGTGGCAAAGTACTGAAAAGTGTGGCAAAGAACTGAAAAGTTGTGGCAAAGCGCTGAAAAGTAGTGTCAGATAGTGAAAAGTAGTGGCAAAGTACTGAAAACTGTGGCAAACTACTTAAAAGTTGTGGCAAAATGCTGAAAAGTGTGGCAAAGTACTGAAAAGTTGTGGCAAAGTACTGGCATAGTGATGAAAAGTGTGGCAAAGTACTGAAAAGTTGTGGCAAAGTACTGAAAAGTAGTGGCAAAGTGATGAAAAGTTGTGGCAAAGTACTGAAAAGTTGTGGCAAAGTACTGAAAAGTAGTTGCAAAGCGCTGAAAAGTGTGGCAAAGTACTGAAAAGTTATGGCAAAGTAGTGGCAAAGTACTGAAAAGTGTGGCAAAGTACTGAAAAGTTGTGGCAAAGTGCTGAAAAGTAGTGGCAAAGTACTGGCAAAGTGCAGAAAAGTGAGGCAAAGTGCAGAAAAGTGAGGCAAAGTACTGAAAAGTGTTACAAAGTACTGAAAAGTTGTGGCAAAAACTGAAAAGTAGTGGCAAAGTGATAAAAAGTGTGGGAAAGTACTGAAAAGTTGTGGGAAAGTACTGAAAAGTAGTGGCAAAGTGCTGAAAAGTTGATGCAAAGTGCTGAAAAGAGTGGCAAAGTGTTGAAAAGTAGTGGCAAAGTAGTGTCAAAGTACTGAAAAGTGTGGCAAAGTAATGAAAGGTTGTGGCAAAGTGCTGAAAAGTTGTGCAAAGTACTTAAAATTAGTGACAAAGTGCTGAAAAGTGTGGCAAAGTACTGAACAGTTGTGGCAAAGTACTGGCAAAGTACTGAAAAGTGTTGCAAAGTACTGAAAAGTTGTGGCAAAGTGCTGAAAAGTGTGGGAAAGTACTGAAAAGTGTGGCAAAGTACTGAAAAGTTGATGCAAAGTGCTGAAAAGAATGGCAAAGTGTTGAAAAGTAGTGGCGACATAGTGGCAAAGTACTGAAAAGTTGTGGCATAGCGCTGAAAAGTAGTGTCAAATAGTTAAAAGTAGTGACAAAGTACTGAAAAGTGTGGCAAAGTATTTAAAAGTTGCGGCAAAGTGCTGAAAATAGTGGCAATGTAGTAACAAAGTGCTGAAAAGTGAGGCAAAGTACTGAAAAGTTTGGCAAAGAACTGAAAAGTTGTGGCAAAGTAGTGGCAAAGTACTGAGTTGTGTGGCAAAGTACTGAAAAGTTGAGGCAAAGTGCTGAAAAGTTGTGGCAAAGTAATGGCAAAGTGCTGAAAAGTGTGGCAATGTACTGAACATTTGTGGCAAAGTGCTGAAAAGTAGTGGCAACATAGTGGCAAAGTACTGAAAAGTTGTGGCATAGCGCTGAAAAGTAGTGTCAAATAGGTAAAATTAGTGACAAAGTACTGAAAAGTGTGGCAAAGTATTTAAAAGTTGCGGCAAAGTGCTGAAAAGTGTGGCAAAGTACTGAAAAGTTGTGGCAAAGCACTGGCATAGTGATGAAAAGTGTGGCAATGTACTGAAAAGTTGTGGCAAAGTACTGAAAAGTAGTGGCAAAATGATGAAAAGTTGTGGCAAAGTACTGAAAAGTTGGGGCAAAGTACTGAAAAGTAGTTGCAAAGCGCTGAAAAGTGTGGCAAAGTACTGAAAAGTTATGGCAAAATAGTGGCAAAATACTGAAAAGTGTGGCAAAGTACTGAAAAGTTGTGGCAAAGTGCTGAAAAGTAGTGGCAAAGTAGTGGCAAAGTGCAGAAAAGTGAGGCAAAGTGCTGAAAAGTGAGGCAAAGTACTGAAAAGTGTTACAAAGTACTGAAAAGTTGTGGCAAAAACTGAAAAGTAGTGGCAAAGTGATGAAAAGTGTGGGAAAGTACTGAAAAGTTGTGGGAAAGTACTGAAAAGTAGTGGCAAAGAGCTGAAAAGTTGATGCAAAGTGCTGAAAAGAGTGGCAAAGTGTTGAAAAGTAGTGGCAAAGTAGAGGCAAAGTACTGAAAAGTGTGGCAAAGTACTGAAAAGTTGTGGCAAAGTGCTGAAAAGTTGTGGCAAAGTACTTAAAATTAGTGACAAAGTGCTGAAAAGTGTGGCAAAGTACTGAACAGTTGTAGTAAAGTACTGGCAAAGTACTGAAAAGTGTTGCAAAGTACTGAAAAGTTGTGGCAAAGTGCTGAAAAGTGTGGGAAAGTACTGAAAAGTTGTGGGAAAGTACTGAAAAGTAGTGGCAAAGTGCTGAAAAGTGCGGCAAAGTACTGAAAAGTTGAGGCAAAGTGCTGAAAAGTTGTGGCAAAGTAATGGCAAAGTACTGAAAAGTGTGGCAAAGTGCTGAAAAGTGTGGCAATGTACTGAACATTTGTGGCAAAGTGCTGAAAAGTAGTGGCAACATAGTGGCAAAGTACTGAAAAGTTGTGGCATAGCGCTGAAAAGTAGTGTCAAATAGGTAAAATTAGTGACAAAGTACTGAAAAGTGTGGCAAAGTATTTAAAAGTTGCGGCAAAGTGCTGAAAAGTGTGGCAAAGTACTGAAAAGTTGTGGCAAAGCACTGGCATAGTGATGAAAAGTGTGGCAAAGTACTGAAAAGTTGTGGCAAAGTACTGAAAAGTAGTGGCAAAATGATGAAAATTTGTGGCAAAGTACTGAAAAGTTGGGGCAAAGTACTGAAAAGTAGTTGCAAAGCGCTGAAAAGTGTGGCAAAGTACTGAAAAGTTATGGCAAAATAGTGGCAAAGTACTGAAAAGTGTGGCAAAGTACTGAAAAGTTGTGGCAAAGTGCTGAAAAGTAGTGGCAAAGTAGTGGCAAAGTGCAGAAAAGTGAGGCAAAGTGCTGAAAAGTGAGGCAAAGTACTGAAAAGTGTTACAAAGTACTGAACAGTTGTGGCAAAAACTGAAAAGTAGTGGCAAAGTGATGAAAAGTGTGGGAAAGTACTGAAAAGTTGTGGGAAAGTACTGAAAAGTAGTGGCAAAGAGCTGAAAAGTTGATGCAAAGTGCTGAAAAGAGTGGCAAAGTGTTGAAAAGTAGTGGCAAAGTAGAGGCAAAGTACTGAAAAGTGTGGCAAAGTACTGAAAAGTTGTGGCAAAGTGCTGAAAATTTGTGGCAAAGTACTTAAAATTAGTGACAAAGTGCTGAAAAGTGTGGCAAAGTACTGAACAGTTGTGGCAAAGTACTGGCAAAGTACTGAAAAGTGTTGCAAAGTACTGAAAAGTTGTGGCAAAGTGCTGAAAAGTGTGGGAAAGTACTGAAAAGTTGTGGCAAAGTACTGAAAAGTTGTGGCAAAGTACTGGCATAGTGATGAAAAGTGTGGCAAAGTACTGAAAAGTTGTGGCAAAGTACTGAAAAGTAGTGGCAAAGTGATGAAAAGTTGTGGCAAAGTACTGTAAAGTTGTGGCAAAGTACTGAAAAGTAGTTGCAAAGCGCTGAAAAGTGCGGCAAAGTACTGAAAAGTTATGGCAAAGTAGTGGCAAAGTACTGAAAAGTGTGGCAAAGTACTGAAAAGTTGTGGCAAAGTGCTGAAAAGTAGTGGCAAAGTACTGGCAAAGTGCAGAAAAGTGAGGCAAAGTGCTGAAAAGTGAGGCAAAGTACTGAAAAGTGTTACAAAGTACTGAAAAGTTGTGGCAAAAACTGAAAAGTAGTGGCAAAGTGATAAAAAGTGTGGGAAAGTACTGAAAAGTTGTGGGAAAGTACAGAAAAGTAGTGGCAAAGTGCTGAAAAGTTGATGCAAAGTGCTGAAAAGAGTGGCAAAGTACTGAAAAGTGTGGCAAAGTACTGAAAGGTTGTGGCAAAGTGCTGAAAAGATGTAGCAAAGTACTTAAAATTAGTGACAAAGTGCTGAAAAGTGTGGCAAAGTACTGAACAGTTGTGGCAAAGTACTGGCAAAGTACTGAAAAGTGTTGCAAAGTACTGAAAAGTTGTGGCAAAGTGCTGAAAAGTGTGGGAAAGTACTGAAAAGTGCGGCAAAGTACTGAAAAGTTGATGCAAAGTGCTGAAAATAGTGGCAAAGTGTTGAAAAGTAGTGGCGACATAGTGGCAAAGTACTGAAAAGTTGTGGCATAGCGCTGAAAAGTAGTGTCAAATAGTTAAAAGTAGTGACAAAGTACTGAAAAGTGTGGCAAAGTATTTAAAAGTTGCGGCAAAGTGCTGAAAATAGTGGCAATGTAGTGACAAAGTGCTGAAAAGTGAGGCAAAGTACTGAAAAGTTTGGCAAAGAACTGAAAAGTTGTGGCAAAGTAGTGGCAAAGTACTGAGTTGTGTGGCAAAGTACTGAAAAGTTGAGGCAAAGTGCTGAAAAGTTGTGGCAAAGTAATGGCAAAGTACTGAAAAGTGTGGCAAAGTGCTGAAAAGTGTGGCAAAGTACTGAACATTTGTGGCAAAGTGCTGAAAAGTAGTGGCAACATAGTGGCAAAGTACTGAAAAGTTGTGGCATAGCGCTGAAAAGTAGTGTCAAATAGGTAAAATTAGTGACAAAGTACTGAAAAGTGTGGCAAAGTATTTAAAAGTTGCGGCAAAGTGCTGAAAAGTGTGGCAAAGTACTGAAAAGTTGTGGCAAATCACTGGCATAGTGATGAAAAGTGTGGCAAAGTACTGAAAAGTTGTGGCAAAGTACTGAAAAGTAGTGGCAAAATGATGAAAAGTTGTGGCAAAGTACTGAAAAGTTGGGGCAAAGTACTGAAAAGTAGTTGCAAAGCGCTGAAAAGTGTGGCAAAGTACTGAAAAGTTATGGCAAAATAGTGGCAAAGTACTGAAAAGTGTGGCAAAGTACTGAAAAGTTGTGGCAAAGTGCTGAAAAGTAGTGGCAAAGTAGTGGCAAAGTGCAGAAAAGTGAGGCAAAGTGCTGAAAAGTGAGGCAAAGTACTGAAAAGTGTTACAAAGTACTGAAAAGTTGTGGCAAAAACTGAAAAGTAGTGGCAAAGTGATGAAAAGTGTGGGAAAGTACTGAAAAGTTGTGGGAAAGTACTGAAAAGTAGTGGCAAAGAGCTGAAAAGTTGATGCAAAGTGCTGAAAAGAGTGGCAAAGTGTTGAAAAGTAGTGGCAAAGTAGAGGCAAAGTACTGAAAAGTGTGGCAAAGTACTGAAAAGTTGTGGCAAAGTGCTGAAAAGTTGTGGCAAAGTACTTAAAATTAGTGACAAAGTGCTGAAAAGTGTGGCAAAGTACTGAACAGTTGTGGCAAAGTACTGGCAAAGTACTGAAAAGTGTTGCAAAGTAATGAAAAGTTGTGGCAAAGTGCAGAAAAGTGTGGGAAAGTACTGAAAAGTTGTGGGAAAGTACTGAAAAGTAGTGGCAAAGTGCTGAAAAGTGCGGCAAAGTACTGAAAAGTTGATGCAAAGTGCTGAAAAGAGTGGCAAAGTGTTGAAAAGTAGTAGCAAAGTAGTGTCAAAGTACTGAAAAGTGTGGCAAAGTACTGAAAAGTTGATGCAAAGTGCTGAAAAGAGTGGCAAAGTGTTGAAAAGTAGTAGCAAAGTAGTGTCAAAGTACTGAAAAGTGTGGCAAAGTACTGAAAAGTAGAGGCAAAGTGCTGAAAAGTAGTGGCAAAGTAGTGGCAAAGTACTGAAAAGTGTGGCAAAGTGCTGAAAAGTGTGGCAAAGTACTGAACATTTGTGGCAAAGTGCTGAAAATTAGTGGCAAAGTAGTGGCAAAGTACTGAAAAGTGTGGCAAAGAACTGAAAAGTTGTGGCAAAGCGCTGAAAAGTAGTGTCAGATAGTGGAAAGTAGTGGCAAAGTACTGAAAACTGTGGCAAACTATTTAAAAGTTGTGGCAAAGTGCTGAAAAGTGTGGCAAAGTACTGAAAAGTTGTGGCAAAGTACTGGCATACTGCTGAAAAGTGTGGCAAAGTAATGACAAGTTGTGGCAAAGTACTGAAAAGTAGTGGCAAAGTGCTGAAAAGTTGTGGCAAAGCACTGAAAAGTTGTGGCAAAGTACTGAAAAGTAGTGGCAAAGCGCTGAAAAGTGTGGCAAAGTACTGAAAAGTTATGGCAAAGTAGTGGCAAAGTCCTGAAAAGTGTGGCAAAGTACTGAAAAGTTGTGGCAAAGTGCTGAAAATTAGTGGCAAAGTGCTGAAAAGTGTGGGAAAGTACTGAAAAGTTGTGGGAAAGTACTGAAAAGTAGTGGCAAAGTACTGAAAAGTGTGGCAAAGTACTGAAAAGTTGTGGCAAAGTGCTGAAAATCGTGGCAAAGTAGTGGCAAAGTGCTGAAAAGTGAGTCAAAGTACTGAAAAGTTTGGCAAAGAACTGAAAAGTTGTGGCAAAGTAGTGGCAAAGTACTGAAAAGTGTTGCAAAGTACTGAAAAGTTGTGGCAAAGTGCTGAAAAATAGTGGCAATGCAGTGAAAAGTAGTGGCAAAGTGATGAAAAGTGTGGCAAAGTACTGAAAAGTAGAGGCAAAGTGCTGAAAAGTAGTGGCAAAGTAGTGGAAAAGTATTGAAAAGTGGGGCAAAGTGCTGAAAAGTGTGGCAAAGTACAGAACATTTGTGGCAAAGTGCTGAAAAGTAGTGGCAAAATAGTGGCAAAGTACTGAAAAGTGTGGCAAAGTACTGAAAAGTTGTGGCAAAGCGCTGAAAAGTAGTGTCAAATAGTGAAAAGTAGTGGCAAAGTACTGAAAAGTGTGGCAAAGTACTTAAAAGTTGTGGCAAAGTGCTGAAAAGTGTGGCAAAGTACTGAAAAGTTGTGGCAAAGTACTGGCATAGTGCTGAAAAGTGTGGCAAAGTACTGAAAAGTTGTGGCAAAGTGCTGAAAAGTTGTGGCAAAGTACTGAAAAGTTGTGGCAAAGTACTGAAAAGTAGTGTCAAAGCGCTGAAAAGTAGTGGCAAAGGAGTGGCAAAGTGCTGAAAAGTAGTGGCAAAGTACAGAAAAGTAGTGGCAAAGTGCTGAAAGTTTGGCAAAGAACTGAAAAGTTGTGGCAAAATAGTGGCAAAGTACTGAAAAGTTGTGGCAAAGTGCTGAAAAATAGTGGCAAAGCAGTGAAAAGTAGTGGCAAAGTGCTGAAAAGTGTGGCAAAGTACTGCAAAGTAGAGGCAACGTGCTGAAAAGTGTGGCCAAGTACTGAAAAGTTGTGGCAAAGTAGTGACAAAGTACTGAGTTGTGTGGCAAAGTACTGAAAAGTAGAGGCAAAGTGCTGAAAAGTAGTGGCAAAGTAGTGTCAAAGTACTGAAAAGTGTGGCAAAGTGCTGAAAAGTGTGGCAAAGTACTGATCATTTGTGGCAAAGTGATGAAAAGTAGTGGCAACATAGTGACAAAGTACTGAAAAGTGTGGCAAAGTACTTAAAAGTTGCGGCAAAGTGCTAAAAAGTGTGGCAAAGTACTGAAAAGTTGTGGCAAAGTACTGAAAAGTAGTGGCAAAGTGCTGAAAAGTTGTGGCAAAGTACTGAAAAGTTGATGCAAAGTGCTGAAAAGAGTGGCAAAGTGTTGAAAAGTAGTGGCAAAGTAGTGTCAAAGTACTAAAAAGTGTGGCAAAGTACTGAAAAGTTGTGGCAAAGTGCTGAAAAGTTGTGGCAAAGTACTTAAAATTAGTGACAAAGTGCTGAAAAGTGTGGCAAAGTACTGAACAGTTGTGGCAAAGTACTGGCAAAGTACTGAAAAGTGTTGCAAAGTACTGAAAAGTTGTGGCAAAGTGCTGAAAAGTGTGGGAAAGTACTGAAAAGTGTGGCAAAGTACTGAAAAGTTGATGCAAAGTGCTGAAAAGAGTGGCAAAGTGTTGAAAAGTAGTGGCAACATAGTGGCAAAGTACTGAAAAGTTGTGGCATAGCGCTGAAAAGTAGTGTCAAATAGTTAAAAGTAGTGACAAAGTACTGAAAAGTGTGGCAAAGTATTTAAAAGTTGCGGCAAAGTGCTGAAAATAGTGGCAATGTAGTGACAAAGTGCTGAAAAGTGAGGCAAAGTACTGAAAAGTTTGGCAAAGAACTGAAAAGTTGTGGCAAAGTAGTGGCAAAGTACTGAGTTGTGTGGCAAAGTACTGAAAAGTTGAGGCAAAGTGCTGAAAAGTTGTGGCAAAGTAATGGCAAAGTACTGAAAAGTGTGGCAAAGTGCTGAAAAGTGTGGCAAAGTACTGAACATTTGTGGCAAAGTGCTGAAAAGTAGTGGCAACATAGTGGCAAAGTACTGAAAAGTTGTGGCATAGCGCTGAAAAGTAGTGTCAAATAGGTAAAAGTAGTGACAAAGTACTGAAAAGTGTGGCAAAGTATTTAAAAGTTGCGGCAAAGTGCTGAAAAGTGTGGCAAAGTACTGAAAAGTTGTGGCAAAGCACTGGCATAGTGATGAAAAGTGTGGCAAAGTACTGAAAAGTTGTGGCAAAGTACTGAAAAGTAGTGGCAAAATGATGAAAAGTTGTGGCAAAGTACTGAAAAGTTGGGGCAAAGTACTGAAAAGTAGTTGCAAAGCGCTGAAAAGTGTGGCAAAGTACTGAAAAGTTATGGCAAAATAGTGGCAAAGTACTGAAAAGTGTGGCAAAGTACTGAAAAGTTGTGGCAAAGTGCTGAAAAGTAGTGGCAAAGTAGTGGCAAAGTACTGAAAAGTTATGGCAAAATAGTGGCAAAGTACTGAAAAGTGTTACAAAGTACTGAAAAGTTGTGGCAAAAACTGAAAAGTAGTGGCAAAGTGATGAAAAGAGTGGGAAAGTACTGAAAAGTTGTGGGAAAGTACTGAAAAGTAGTGGCAAAGAGCTGAAAAGTTGATGCAAAGTGCTGAAAAGAGTGGCAAAGTGTTGAAAAGTAGTGGCAAAGTAGAGGCAAAGTACTGAAAAGTGTGGCAAAGTACTGAAAAGTTGTGGCAAAGTGCTGAAAAGTTGTGGCAAAGTACTTAAAATTAGTGACAAAGTGCTGAAAAGTGTGGCAAAGTACTGAACAGTTGTGGCAAAGTACTGGCAAAGTACTGAAAAGTGTTGCAAAGTAATGAAAAGTTGTGGCAAAGTGCAGAAAAGTGTGGGAAAGTACTGAAAAGTTGTGGGAAAGTACTGAAAAGTAGTGGCAAAGTGCTGAAAAGTGCGGCAAAGTACTGAAAAGTTGATGCAAAGTACTGAAAAGAGTGGCAAAGTGTTGAAAAGTAGTAGCAAAGTAGTGTCAAAGTACTGAAAAGTGTGGCAAAGTACTGAAAAGTTGATGCAAAGTGCTGAAAAGAGTGGCAAAGTGTTGAAAAGTAGTAGCAAAGTAGTGTCAAAGTACTGAAAAGTGTGGCAAAGTACTGAAAAGTAGAGGCAAAGTGCTGAAAAGTAGGGGCAAAGTAGTGGCAAAGTACTGAAAAGTGTGGCAAAGTGCTGAAAAGTGTGGCAAAGTACTGAACATTTGTGGCAAAGTGCTGGAAATTAGTGGCAAAGTAGTGGCAAAGTACTGAAAAGTGTGGCAAAGAACTGAAAAGTTGTGGCAAAGCACTGAAAAGTAGTGTCAGATAGTGAAAAGTAGTGGCAAAGTACTGAAAACTGTGGCAAACTACTTAAAAGTTGTGGCAAAGTGCTGAAAAGTGTGGCAAAGTACTGAAAAGTTGTGGCAAAGTACTGGCATACTGCTGAAAAGTGTGGCAAAGTAATGACAAGTTGTGGCAAAGTACTGAAAAGTAGTGGCAAAGTGCTGAAAAGTTGTGGCAAAGCACTGAAAAGTTGTGGCAAAGTACTGAAAAGTAGTGGCAAAGCGCTGAAAAGTGTGGCAAAGTACTGAAAAGTTATGGCAAAGTAGTGGCAAAGTACTGAAAAGTGTGGCAAAGTACTGAAAAGTTGTGGCAAAGTGCTGAAAATTAGTGGCAAAGTGCTGAAAAGTGTGGGAAAGTACTGAAATGTTGTGGGAAAGTACTGAAAAGTAGTGGCAAAGTACTGAAAAGTGTGGCAAAGTACTGAAAAGTTGTGGCAAAGTGCTGAAAATCGTGGCAAAGTAGTGGCAAAGTGCTGAAAAGTGAGTCAAAGTACTGAAAAGTTTGGCAAAGAACTGAAAAGTTGTGGCAAAGTAGTGGCAAAGTACTGAAAAGTGTTGCAAAGTACTGAAAAGTTGTGGCAAAGTGCTGAAAAATAGTGGCAATGCAGTGAAAAGTAGTGGCAAAGTGATGAAAAGTGTGGCAAAGTACTGAAAAGTAGAGGCAAAGTGCTGAAAAGTAGTGGCAAAGTAGTGGCAAAGTACTGAAAAGTGGGGCAAAGTGCTGAAAAGTGTGGCAAAGTACAGAACATTTGTGGCAAAGTGCTGAAAAGTAGTGGCAAAATAGTGGCAAAGTACTGAAAAGTGTGGCAAAGTACTGAAAAGTTGTGGCAAAGCGCTGAAAAGTAGTGTCAAATAGTGAAAAGTAGTGGCAAAGTACTGAAAAGTGTGGCAAAGTACTTAAAAGTTGTGGCAAAGTGCTGAAAAGTGTGGCAAAGTACTGAAAAGTTGTGGCAAAGTACTGGCATAGTGCTGAAAAGTGTGGCAAAGTACTGAAAAGTTGTGGCAAAGTGCTGAAAAGTTGTGGCAAAGTACTGAAAAGTTGTGGCAAAGTACTGAAAAGTAGTGGCAAAGCGCTGAAAAGTAGTGGCAAAGGAGTGGCAAAGTGCTGAAAAGTAGTGGCAAAGTACAGAAAAGTAGTGGCAAAGTGCTGAAAGTTTGGCAAAGAACTGAAAAGTTGTGGCAAAATAGTGGCAAAGTACTGAAAAGTTGTGGCAAAGTGCTGAAAAATAGTGGCAAAGCAGTGAAAAGTAGTGGCAAAGTGCTGAAAAGTGTGGCAAAGTACTGCAAAGTAGAGGCAACGTGCTGAAAAGTGTGGCCAAGTACTGAAAAGTTGTGGCAAAGTAGTGACAAAGTACTGAGTTGTGTGGCAAAGTACTGAAAAGTAGAGGCAAAGTGCTGAAAAGTAGTGGCAAAGTAGTGTCAAAGTACTGAAAAGTGTGGCAAAGTGCTGAAAAGTGTGGCAAAGTACTGATCATTTGTGGCAAAGTGATGAAAAGTAGTGGCAACATAGTGACAAAGTACTGAAAAGTGTGGCAAAGTACTTAAAAGTTGCGGCAAAGTGCTAAAAAGTGTGGCAAAGTACTGAAAAGTTGTGGCAAAGTACTGAAAAGTAGTGGCAAAGTGCTGAAAAGTTGTGGCAAAGTACTGAAAAGTTGATGCAAATTGCTGAAAAGAGTGGCAAAGTGTTGAAAAGTAGTGGCAAAGTAGTGTAAAAGTACTGAAAAGTGTGGCAAAGTACTGAAAAGTTGTGGCAAAGTGCTGAAAAGTTGTGGCAAAGTACTTAAAATTAGTGACAAAGTGCTGAAAAGTGTGGCAAAGTACTGAACAGTTGTGGCAAAGTACTGGCAAAGTACTGAAAAGTGTTGCAAAGTACTGAAAATTTGTGGCAAAGTGCTGAAAAGTGTGGGAAAGTGCTGAAAAGTGTGGCAAAGTACTGAAAAGTTGATGCAAAGTGCTGAAAAGAGTGGCAAAGTGTTGAAAAGTAGTGGCAACATAGTGGCAAAGTACTGAAAAGTTGTGGCATAGCGCTGAAAAGTAGTGTCAAATAGTTAAAAGTAGTGACAAAGTACTGAAAAGTGTGGCAAAGTATTTAAAAGTTGCGGCAAAGTACTGAAAAGTGTGGCAAAGTATTTAAAAGTTTCGGCAAAGTGCTGAAAATAGTGGCAATGTAGTGACAAAGTGCTGAAAAGTGAGGCAAAGTACTGAAAAGTTTGGCAAAGAACTGAAAAGTTGTGGCAAAGTAGTGGCAAAGTACTGAGTTGTGTGGCAAAGTACTGAAAAGTTGAGGCAAAGTGCTGAAAAGTTGTGGCAAAGTAATGGCAAAGTACTGAAAAGTGTGGCAAAGTGCTGAAAAGTGTGGCAAAGTACTGAACATTTGTGGCAAAGTGCTGAAAAGTAGTGGCAACATAGTGGCAAAGTACTGAAAAGTTGTGGCATAGCGCTGAAAAGTAGTGTCAAATAGGTAAAAGTAGTGACAAAGTACTGAAAAGTGTGGCAAAGTATTTAAAAGTTGCGGCAAAGTGCTGAAAAGTGTGGCAAAGTACTGAAAAGTTGTGGCAAAGCACTGGCATAGTGATGAAAAGTGTGGCAAAGTACTGAAAAGTTGTGGCAAAGTACTGAAAAGTAGTGGCAAAATGATGAAAAGTTGTGGCAAAGTACTGAAAAGTTGGGGCAAAGTACTGAAAAGTAGTTGCAAAGCGCTGAAAAGTGTGGCAAAGTACTGAAAAGTTATGGCAAAATAGTGGCAAAGTACTGAAAAGTGTGGCAAAGTACTGAAAAGTTGTGGCAAAGTGCTGAAAAGTAGTGGCAAAGTAGTGTCAAAGTGCAGAAAAGTGAGGCAAAGTGCTGAAAAGTGAGGCAAAGTACTGAAAAGTGTTACAAAGTACTGAAAAGTTGTGGCAAAAACTGAAAAGTAGTGGCAAAGTGATGAAAAGTGTGGGAAAGTACTGAAAAGTTGTGGGAAAGTACTGAAAAGTAGTGGCAAAGAGCTGAAAAGTTGATGCAAAGTGCTTGCTGAAAAAGAGTGGCAAAGTGTTGAAAAGTAGTGGCAAAGTAGAGGCAAAGTACTGAAAAGTGTGGCAAAGTACTGAAAAGTTGTGGCAAAGTGCTGAAAAGTTGTGGCAAAGTACTTAAAATTAGTGACAAAGTGCTGAAAAGTGTGGCAAAGTACTGAACAGTTGTGGTAAAGTACTGGCAAAGTACTGAAAAGTGTTGCAAAGTACTGAAAAGTTGTGGCAAAGTGCTGAAAAGTGTGGGAAAGTACTGAAAAGTTGTGGGTAAGTACTGAAAAGTAGTGGCAAAGTGCTGAAAAGTGCGGCAAAGTACTGAAAAGTTGATGCAAAGTGCTGAAAAGAGTGGCAAAGTGTTGAAAAGTAGTAGCAAAGTAGTGTCAAAGTACTGAAAAGTGTGGCAAAGTACTGAAAAGTTGATGCAAAGTGCTGAAAAGAGTGGCAAAGTGTTGAAAAGTAGTAGCAAAGTAGTGTCAAAGTACTGAAAAGTGTGGCAAAGTACTGAAAAGTAGAGGCAAAGTGCTGAAAAGTAGGGGCAAAGTAGTGGCAAAGTACTGAAAAGTGTGGCAAAGTGCTGAAAAGTGTGGCAAAGTACTGAACATTTGTGGCAAAGTGCTGAAAATTAATGGCAAAGTAGTGGCAAAAGTACTGAAAAGTGTGGCAAAGAACTGAAAAGTTGTGGCAAAGCGCTGAAAAGTAGTGTCAGATAGTGAAAAGTAGTGGCAAAGTACTGAAAACTGTGGCAAACTATTTAAAAGTTGTGGCAAGTACTGGCATACTGCTGAAAAGTGTGGCAAAGTAATGACAAGTTGTGGCAAAGTACTGAAAAGTAGTGGCAAAGTGCTGAAAAGTTGTGGCAAAGCACTGAAAAGTTGTGGCAAAGTACTGAAAAGTAGTGGCAAAGCGCTGAAAAGTGTGGCAAAGTACTGAAAAGTTATGGCAAAGTAGTGGCAAAGTACTGAAAAGTGTGGCAAAGTACTGAAAAGTTGTGGCAAAGTGCTGAAAATTAGTGGCAAAGTGCTGAAAAGTGTGGGAAAGTACTGAAATGTTGTGGGAAAGTACTGAAAAGTAGTGGCAAAGTACTGAAAAGTGTGGCAAAGTACTGAAAAGTTGTGGCAAAGTGCTGGAAATCGTGGCAAAGTAGTGGCAAAGTGCTGAAAAGTGAGTCAAAGTACTGAAAAGTTTGGCAAAGAACTGAAAAGTTTGTGGCAAAGTAGTGGCAAAGTACTGAAAAGTGTTGCAAAGTACTGAAAAGTTGTGGCAAAGTGCTGAAAAATAGTGGCAATGCAGTGAAAAGTAGTGGCAAAGTGATGAAAAGTGTGGAAAAGTACTGAAAAGTAGAGGCAAAGTGCTGAAAAGTAGTGGCAAAGTAGTGGCAAAGTACTGAAAAGTGGGCAAAGTGCTGAAAAGTGTGGCAAAGTACAGAACATTTGTGGCAAAGTGCTGAAAAGTAGTGGCAAAATAGTGGCAAAGTACTGAAAAGTGTGGCAAAGTACTGAAAAGTTGTGGCAAAACGCTGAAAAGTAGTGTCAAATAGTGAAAAGTAGTGGCAAAGTACTGAAAAGTGTGGCAAAGTACTTAAAAGTTGTGGCAAAGTGCTGAAAAGTGTGGCAAAGTACTGAAAAGTTGTGGCAAAGTACTGGCATAGTGCTGGAAAGTGTGGCAAAGTACTGAAAAGTTGTGGCAAAGTGCTGAAAAGTTGTGGCAAAGTACTGAAAAGTTGTGGCAAAGTACTGAAAAGTAGTGGCAAAGCGCTGAAAAGTAGTGGCAAAGGAGTGGCAAAGTGCTGAAAAGTAGTGGCAAAGTACAGAAAAGTAGTGGCAAAGTGCTGAAAGTTTGGCAAAGAACTGAAAAGTTGTGGCAAAATAGTGGCAAAGTACGGAAAAGTTGTGGCAAAGTGCTGAAAAATAGTGGCAAAGCAGTGAAAAGTAGTGGCAAAGTGCTGAAAAGTGTGGCAAAGTACTGCAAAGTAGAGGCAACGTGCTGAAAAGTGTGGCCAAGTACTGAAATGTTGTGGCAAAGTAGTGACAAAGTACTGAGTTGTGTGGCAAAGTACTGAAAAGTAGAGGCAAAGTGCTGAAAAGTAGTGGCAAAGTAATGTCAAAGTACTGAAAAGTGTGGCAAAGTGCTGAAAAGTGTGGCAAAGTACTGATCATTTGTGGCAAAGTGATGAAAAGTAGTGGCAACATAGTGACAAAGTACTGAAAAGTGTGGCAAAGTACTTAAAAGTTGCGGCAAAGTGCTAAAAAGTGTGGCAAAGTACTGAAAAGTTGTGGCAAAGTACTGGCATAGTGATGAAAAGTGTGGCAAAGTACTGAAAAGTTGTGGCAAAGTACTGAAAAGTAGTGGCAAAGTGCTGAAAAGTTGTGGCAAAGTACTGAAAAGTTGTGGCAAAGTACTGAAAAGTAGTGGCTAAGCGCTGAAAAGTGTGGCAAAGTACTAAAAAGTTATGGCAAAGTAGTGGCAAAGTACTGAAAAGGGTGGCAAAGTACTGAAAAGTTGTGGCAAAGTGCTGAAAAGTAGTGGCAAAGTAGTGGCAAAGTGCAGAAAATTGAGGCAAAGTACTGAAAAGTGTGGCAAAGTAATGACAAGTTGTGGCAAAAATGAAAAGTAGTGGCAAAGTGATGAAAAGTGTGGGAAAGTACTGAAAAGTTGTGGAAATACTGAAAAGTAGTGGCAAAGTGCTGAAAAGTTGATGCAAAGTGCTGAAAAGAGTGGCAAAGTGTTAAAAAGTAGTGGCAAAGTGCTGAAAATCGTGGCAAAGTAGTGGCAAAGTGCTGAAAAGTGAGGCAAAGTACTGAAAAGTTTGGCAAAGAACTGAAAAGTTGTGGCAAAGTAGTGGCAAAGTACTGAAAAGTGTGGCAAAGTACTGAAAAGTTGTGGCAAAGTGATGAAAAATAGTGGCAAAGCAGTGAAAAGTAGTGGCATAGTGATGAAAAGTGTGGCAAAGTACTGAAAAGTAGAGGCAAAGTGCTGAAAAGTAGTGGCAAAGTAGTGGCAAAGTACTGAAAATTGGGGCAAAGTGCTGAAAAGTTGTGGCAAAGTGCTGAAAAGTTGTGGCAAAGTACTGAAAAGTTGTGGCAAAGTACTGAAAAGTAGTGGCAAAGCGCTGAAAAGTAGTGGCAAAGGAGTGGCAAAGTGCTGAAAAGTAGTGGCAAAGTACAGAAAAGTAGTGGCAAAGTGCTGAAAGTTTGGCAAAGAACTGAAAAGTTGTGGCAAAATAGTGACAAAGTACTGAAAAGTTGTGGCAAAGTGCTGAAAAATAGTGGCAAAGCAGTGAAAAGTAGTGGCAAAGTGCTGAAAAGTGTGGCAAAGTACTGATCATTTGTGGCAAAGTGATGAAAAGTAGTGGCAACATAGTGACAAAGTACTGAAAAGTGTGGCAAAGTACTTAAAAGTTGCGGCAAAGTGCTAAAAAGTGTGGCAAAGTACTGAAAAGTTGTGGCAAAGTACTGGCATAATGATGAAAAGTGTGGCAAAGTACTGAAAAGTTGTGGCAAAGTACTGAAAAGTAGTGGCAAAGTGCTGAAAAGTTGTGGCAAAGTACTGAAAAGTTGTGGCAAAGT
>NW_028188828.1:0-21056 GCF_978046115.1 Saccoglossus kowalevskii | reverse complement strand
CTCTGGATTACTTGGAGTCAATAAAGATCCTAGAAAGTTAGTATTTATATGCCTGTGTGTTTTTTGTTTGTTTGTTTTTTCACTGTCTTTGACTTTCCCAGTATGTTTGTTGCTGTTGACAACAATTCAGTCCTCTGCCAGGCTTCAGTCAATGTTTTTCTTCACTACCTACCCAACTCCTCGTCGGGCACTATGTAGCTGGTGTGGTATATTTATCACAGACAGTAGGGCAATTGTCACATTTAGTGCTCCAAGAAAATATTCTCTGTCCATGTGTATTTATATAAATAGATGCAGTTTCTTTGGCTTGAATAACGATCACTGGCTTCGTACATACAGGTATACTGGTTTACCTGTTTCTAGTTGAAATATAGCCAATCTTATTAACCAAGACAGTTGGACATTTGCCACATGTCACAACACTCATTTCCAAGTGCCATAGCTTGAAACAAGTAGTCAAATCTGATATTGGCTGGAGCTTTAGTTTATATGGACATGGTAAATGGCAAACTAGATGGTCAGAAAGTAATAAAAAATAATCACAGCTTTACTCCACCCACCCCACTATGAAGTAAAAGGCTGTTTATAAGGCCATGTATGATGGTTTCATTTTTCTTATGGAAAACAATTTTAATTAAAAACTTCTATGCTCCTGTACCCAACCGTGGGGTTCATCACACTAAACAACAGGTGTCACTATTACTAAGATAAATGTACTTTTTTTTCATTAAAATTACTGAATGCTTATACATATGTACTAAAACGTTAGTTAACATTTAATATCAGGCAATGCATTGGTTCATTACCCTGGCTACGTGTTAAAATGGTTATGAATTCATTTTGGATAAGTACGTACGTAACCGACCAATCTTGGACTTTATTTCAATATGTTGGTCAGGGTTCTGACCCTGTGTATTTTTCGGTGGGTACCGTTTAATTTCATTACCCTGGCTACGTGTTAAAATGGTTATGAATTCACTCTGGATAAGTACGTACATAACCGACCAATCTTGGACTTTATTTTGCATGCAGGTAAGGTACACCTACAGACATAACTGTGGACATTCAGTTCTTTTTATTTAGATCATGGCAATTTTTTGGTCAGAGCGCCCTCTAGTTTTGTGGAGAATCATGTTCATTTGGAATGCTCTGATTGGATGGAAGTTCAAGCCTAGCAAGGTGTGATAGAATTGGCCTGTTATGTTCAGATTCAAATAAGCATGAACCACTAATTTGACAGGGAAGTGATACTTATAATGCAGCAAGCTGTTCTAATTGCTGTTGTGGTAGAGTTTTTCTATTTTCCTGTCAAATGCATTTATTGGTCCACTGAAAAATGAAAATAATGTTCCCTGTAACTTAGACTCTTATTGATCAAGGCATTTTAAAAATCATGGGTGTTAACTCCCCTCAAGTTATGACCCGTTGTCCCCTACAGAATAATGGTTGCATCTAATATTAAAATAAAGATGGCGGAGTATAGCGTTGATTCATCTCGTTCTACTCTGGATTACTTGGAGTCAATAAAGATCCTAGAAAGTTAGTATTTATATGCCTGTGTGTTTTTGTTTGTTTGTTTTTTCACTGTCTTTGACTTTCCCAGTATGTTTGTTGCTGTTGACAACAATTCAGTCCTCTGCCAGGCTTCAGTCAATGTTTTTCTTCACTACCTACCCAACTCCTCGTCGGGCACTATGTAGCTGGTGTGGTATATTTATCACAGACAGTAGGGCAATTGTCACATTTAGTGCTCCAAGAAAATATTCTCTGTCCATGTGTATTTATATAAATAGATGCAGTTTCTTTGGCTTGAATAACGATCACTGGCTTCGTACATACAGGTATACTGGTTTACCTGTTTCTAGTTGAAATATAGCCAATCTTATTAACCAAGACAGTTGGACATTTGCCACATGTCACAACACTCATTTCCAAGTGCCATAGCTTGAAACAAGTAGTCAAATCTGATATTGGCTGGAGCTTTAGTTTATATGGACATGGTAAATGGCAAACTAGATGGTCAGAAAGTAATAAAAATAATCACAGCTTTACTCCACCCACCCCACTATGAAGTAAAAGGCTGTTTATAAGGCCATGTATGATGGTTTCATTTTTCTTATGGAAAACAATTTTAATTAAAAACTTCTATGCTCCTGTACCCAACCGTGGGGGTTCATCACACTAAACAACAGGTGTCACTATTACTAAGATAAATGTACTTTTTTTTCATTAAAATTACTGAATGCTTATACATATGTACTAAAACGTTAGTTAACATTTAATATCAGGCAATGCATTGGTTCATTACCCTGGCTACGTGTTAAAATGGTTATGAATTCATTTTGGATAAGTACGTACGTAACCGACCAATCTTGGACTTTATTTCAATATGTTGGTCAGGGTTCTGACCCTGTGTATTTTTCGGTGGGTACCGTTTAATTTCATTACCCTGGCTACGTGTTAAAATGGTTATGAATTCACTCTGGATAAGTACGTACATAACCGACCAATCTTGGACTTTATTTTGCATGCAGGTAAGGTACACCTACAGACATAACTGTGGACATAAAATTATGCTTATACATATGTACTAAAACGTTAGTTAACATTTAATATCAGGCAATGCATTGGTTCATTACCCTGGCTACGTGTTAAAATGGTTATGAATTCATTTTGGATAAGTACGTACGTAACCGACCAATCTTGGACTTTATTTCAATATGTTGGTCAGGGTTCTGACCCTGTGTATTTTTCGGTGGGTACCGTTTAATTTCATTACCCTGGCTACGTGTTAAAATGGTTATGAATTCATTTTGGATAAGTACGTACATAACCGACCAATCTTGGACTTTATTTCAATATGTTGGTCAGGGTTCAGACCCTGTGTATTTTTCGGTGGGTACCGTTTAATTTCATTACCCTGGCTACGTGTTAAAATGGTTATGAATTCATTTTGGATAAGTACGTACATAACCGACCAATCTTGGACTTTATTTCAATATGTTGGTCAGGGTTCTGACCCTGTGTATTTTTCGGTGGGTACCGTTTAATTTCACCACCCTGGCTACGTGTTAAAATGGGTATGAATTCATTTTGGATAAGTACGTACATAACCGACCAATCTTGGACTTTATTTCAATGTGTTGGTCAGGGTTCTGACCCTGTGTATTTTTCGGTGGGTACCGTTTAATTTCATTACCCTGGCTACGTGTTAAAATGGGTCTGAAGTCACTCTGGATAAGTACGTACGTAACCGACCAATCTTGGACTTTAATTCAATGTGTTGGTCAGGGTTCTGACCCTGTGTATTTTTCGGTGGGTACCGTTTAATTTCACCACCCTGGCTACGTGTTAAAATGGGTATGAATTCATTTGGATAAGTACGTACATAACCGACCAATCTTGGACTTTATTTCAATGTGTTGGTCAGGGTTCTGACCCTGTGTATTTTTCGGTGGGTACCGTTTAATTTCACCACCCTGGCTACGTGTTAAAATGGGTATGAATTCATTTTGGATAAGTACGTACATAACCGACCAATCTTGGACTTTATTTCAATGTGTTGGTCAGGGTTCTGACCCTGTGTATTTTTCGGTGGGTACCGTTTAATTTCATTACCCTGGCTACGTGTTAAAATGGGTCTGAAGTCACTCTGGATAAGTACGTACGTAACCGACCAATCTTGGACTTTAATTCAATGTGTTGGTCAGGGTTCTGACCCTGTGTATTTTTCGGTGGGTACCGTTTAATTTCACCACCCTGGCTACGTGTTAAAATGGGTATGAATTCACTCTGGATAAGTACGTACATAACCGACCAATCTTGGACTTTATTTCAATATGTTGGTCAGGGTTCTGACCCTGTGTATTTTTCGGTGGGTACCGTTTAATTTCATTACCCTGGCTACGTGTTAAAATGGTTATGAATTCACTCTGGATAAGTACGTACATAACCGACCAATCTTGGACTTTATTTTGCATGCAGGTAAGGTACACCTACAGACATAACTGTGGACATTCAGTTCTTTTTATTTAGATCATGGCAATTTTTTGGTCAGAGCGCCCTCTAGTTTTGTGGAGAATCATGTTCATTTGGAATGCTCTGATTGGATGGAAGTTCAAGCCTAGCAAGGTGTGATAGAATTGGCCTGTTATGTTCAGATTCAAATAAGCATGAACCACTAATTTGACAGGGAAGTGATACTTATAATGCAGCAAGCTGTTCTAATTGCTGTTGTGGTAGAGTTTTTCTATTTTCCTGTCAAATGCATTTATTGGTCCACTGAAAAATGAAAATAATGTTCCCTGTAACTTAGACTCTTATTGATCAAGGCATTTTAAAAATCATGGGTGTTAACTCCCCTCAAGTTATGACCCGTTGTCCCCTACAGAATAATGGTTGCATCTAATATTAAAATAAAGATGGCGGAGTATAGCGTTGATTCATCTCGTTCTACTCTGGATTACTTGGAGTCAATAAAGATCCTAGAAAGTTAGTATTTATATGCCTGTGTGTTTTTTGTTTGTTTGTTTTTTCACTGTCTTTGACTTTCCCAGTATGTTTGTTGCTGTTGACAACAATTCAGTCCTCTGCCAGGCTTCAGTCAATGTTTTTCTTCACTACCTACCCAACTCCTCGTCGGGCACTATGTAGCTGGTGTGGTATATTTATCACAGACAGTAGGGCAATTGTCACATTTAGTGCTCCAAGAAAATATTCTCTGTCCATGTGTATTTATATAAATAGATGCAGTTTCTTTGGCTTGAATAACGATCACTGGCTTCGTACATACAGGTATACTGGTTTACCTGTTTCTAGTTGAAATATAGCCAATCTTATTAACCAAGACAGTTGGACATTTGCCACATGTCACAACACTCATTTCCAAGTGCCATAGCTTGAAACAAGTAGTCAAATCTGATATTGGCTGGAGCTTTAGTTTATATGGACATGGTAAATGGCAAACTAGATGGTCAGAAAGTAATAAAAATAATCACAGCTTTACTCCACCCACCCCACTATGAAGTAAAAGGCTGTTTATAAGGCCATGTATGATGGTTTCATTTTTCTTATGGAAAACAATTTTAATTAAAAACTTCTATGCTCCTGTACCCAACCGTGGGGGTTCATCACACTAAACAACAGGTGTCACTATTACTAAGATAAATGTACTTTTTTTTCATTAAAATTACTGAATGCTTATACATATGTACTAAAACGTTAGTTAACATTTAATATCAGGCAATGCATTGGTTCATTACCCTGGCTACGTGTTAAAATGGTTATGAATTCATTTTGGATAAGTACGTACGTAACCGACCAATCTTGGACTTTATTTCAATATGTTGGTCAGGGTTCTGACCCTGTGTATTTTTCGGTGGGTACCGTTTAATTTCATTACCCTGGCTACGTGTTAAAATGGTTATGAATTCACTCTGGATAAGTACGTACATAACCGACCAATCTTGGACTTTATTTTGCATGCAGGTAAGGTACACCTACAGACATAACTGTGGACATTCAGTTCTTTTTATTTAGATCATGGCAATTTTTTGGTCAGAGCGCCCTCTAGTTTTGTGGAGAATCATGTTCATTTGGAATGCTCTGATTGGATGGAAGTTCAAGCCTAGCAAGGTGTGATAGAATTGGCCTGTTATGTTCAGATTCAAATAAGCATGAACCACTAATTTGACAGGGAAGTGATACTTATAATGCAGCAAGCTGTTCTAATTGCTGTTGTGGTAGAGTTTTTCTATTTTCCTGTCAAATGCATTTATTGGTCCACTGAAAAATGAAAATAATGTTCCCTGTAACTTAGACTCTTATTGATCAAGGCATTTTAAAAATCATGGGTGTTAACTCCCCTCAAGTTATGACCCGTTGTCCCCTACAGAATAATGGTTGCATCTAATATTAAAATAAAGATGGCGGAGTATAGCGTTGATTCATCTCGTTCTACTCTGGATTACTTGGAGTCAATAAAGATCCTAGAAAGTTAGTATTTATATGCCTGTGTGTTTTTTGTTTGTTTGTTTTTTCACTGTCTTTGACTTTCCCAGTATGTTTGTTGCTGTTGACAACAATTCAGTCCTCTGCCAGGCTTCAGTCAATGTTTTTCTTCACTACCTACCCAACTCCTCGTCGGGCACTATGTAGCTGGTGTGGTATATTTATCACAGACAGTAGGGCAATTGTCACATTTAGTGCTCCAAGAAAATATTCTCTGTCCATGTGTATTTATATAAATAGATGCAGTTTCTTTGGCTTGAATAACGATCACTGGCTTCGTACATACAGGTATACTGGTTTACCTGTTTCTAGTTGAAATATAGCCAATCTTATTAACCAAGACAGTTGGACATTTGCCACATGTCACAACACTCATTTCCAAGTGCCATAGCTTGAAACAAGTAGTCAAATCTGATATTGGCTGGAGCTTTAGTTTATATGGACATGGTAAATGGCAAACTAGATGGTCAGAAAGTAATAAAAATAATCACAGCTTTACTCCACCCACCCCACTATGAAGTAAAAGGCTGTTTATAAGGCCATGTATGATGGTTTCATTTTTCTTATGGAAAACAATTTTAATTAAAAACTTCTATGCTCCTGTACCCAACCGTGGGGGTTCATCACACTAAACAACAGGTGTCACTATTACTAAGATAAATGTACTTTTTTTTCATTAAAATTACTGAATGCTTATACATATGTACTAAAACGTTAGTTAACATTTAATATCAGGCAATGCATTGGTTCATTACCCTGGCTACGTGTTAAAATGGTTATGAATTCATTTTGGATAAGTACGTACGTAACCGACCAATCTTGGACTTTATTTCAATATGTTGGTCAGGGTTCTGACCCTGTGTATTTTTCGGTGGGTACCGTTTAATTTCATTACCCTGGCTACGTGTTAAAATGGTTATGAATTCACTCTGGATAAGTACGTACATAACCGACCAATCTTGGACTTTATTTTGCATGCAGGTAAGGTACACCTACAGACATAACTGTGGACATTCAGTTCTTTTTATTTAGATCATGGCAATTTTTTGGTCAGAGCGCCCTCTAGTTTTGTGGAGAATCATGTTCATTTGGAATGCTCTGATTGGATGGAAGTTCAAGCCTAGCAAGGTGTGATAGAATTGGCCTGTTATGTTCAGATTCAAATAAGCATGAACCACTAATTTGACAGGGAAGTGATACTTATAATGCAGCAAGCTGTTCTAATTGCTGTTGTGGTAGAGTTTTTCTATTTTCCTGTCAAATGCATTTATTGGTCCACTGAAAAATGAAAATAATGTTCCCTGTAACTTAGACTCTTATTGATCAAGGCATTTTAAAAATCATGGGTGTTAACTCCCCTCAAGTTATGACCCGTTGTCCCCTACAGAATAATGGTTGCATCTAATATTAAAATAAAGATGGCGGAGTATAGCGTTGATTCATCTCGTTCTACTCTGGATTACTTGGAGTCAATAAAGATCCTAGAAAGTTAGTATTTATATGCCTGTGTGTTTTTTGTTTGTTTGTTTTTTCACTGTCTTTGACTTTCCCAGTATGTTTGTTGCTGTTGACAACAATTCAGTCCTCTGCCAGGCTTCAGTCAATGTTTTTCTTCACTACCTACCCAACTCCTCGTCGGGCACTATGTAGCTGGTGTGGTATATTTATCACAGACAGTAGGGCAATTGTCACATTTAGTGCTCCAAGAAAATATTCTCTGTCCATGTGTATTTATATAAATAGATGCAGTTTCTTTGGCTTGAATAACGATCACTGGCTTCGTACATACAGGTATACTGGTTTACCTGTTTCTAGTTGAAATATAGCCAATCTTATTAACCAAGACAGTTGGACATTTGCCACATGTCACAACACTCATTTCCAAGTGCCATAGCTTGAAACAAGTAGTCAAATCTGATATTGGCTGGAGCTTTAGTTTATATGGACATGGTAAATGGCAAACTAGATGGTCAGAAAGTAATAAAAATAATCACAGCTTTACTCCACCCACCCCACTATGAAGTAAAAGGCTGTTTATAAGGCCATGTATGATGGTTTCATTTTTCTTATGGAAAACAATTTTAATTAAAAACTTCTATGCTCCTGTACCCAACCGTGGGGGTTCATCACACTAAACAACAGGTGTCACTATTACTAAGATAAATGTACTTTTTTTTCATTAAAATTACTGAATGCTTATACATATGTACTAAAACGTTAGTTAACATTTAATATCAGGCAATGCATTGGTTCATTACCCTGGCTACGTGTTAAAATGGTTATGAATTCATTTTGGATAAGTACGTACGTAACCGACCAATCTTGGACTTTATTTCAATATGTTGGTCAGGGTTCTGACCCTGTGTATTTTTCGGTGGGTACCGTTTAATTTCATTACCCTGGCTACGTGTTAAAATGGTTATGAATTCACTCTGGATAAGTACGTACATAACCGACCAATCTTGGACTTTATTTTGCATGCAGGTAAGGTACACCTACAGACATAACTGTGGACATAAAATTATGCTTATACATATGTACTAAAACGTTAGTTAACATTTAATATCAGGCAATGCATTGGTTCATTACCCTGGCTACGTGTTAAAATGGTTATGAATTCATTTTGGATAAGTACGTACGTAACCGACCAATCTTGGACTTTATTTCAATATGTTGGTCAGGGTTCTGACCCTGTGTATTTTTCGGTGGGTACCGTTTAATTTCATTACCCTGGCTACGTGTTAAAATGGTTATGAATTCATTTTGGATAAGTACGTACATAACCGACCAATCTTGGACTTTATTTCAATATGTTGGTCAGGGTTCAGACCCTGTGTATTTTTCTGTGGGTACCGTTTAATTTCATTACCCTGGCTACGTGTTAAAATGGTTATGAATTCATTTTGGATAAGTACGTACATAACCGACCAATCTTGGACTTTATTTCAATATGTTGGTCAGGGTTCTGACCCTGTGTATTTTTCGGTGGGTACCGTTTAATTTCACCACCCTGGCTACGTGTTAAAATGGGTATGAATTCATTTTGGATAAGTACGTACATAACCGACCAATCTTGGACTTTATTTCAATGTGTTGGTCAGGGTTCTGACCCTGTGTATTTTTCGGTGGGTACCGTTTAATTTCATTACCCTGGCTACGTGTTAAAATGGGTCTGAAGTCACTCTGGATAAGTACGTACGTAACCGACCAATCTTGGACTTTAATTCAATGTGTTGGTCAGGGTTCTGACCCTGTGTATTTTTCGGTGGGTACCGTTTAATTTCACCACCCTGGCTACGTGTTAAAATGGGTATGAATTCATTTTGGATAAGTACGTACATAACCGACCAATCTTGGACTTTATTTCAATGTGTTGGTCAGGGTTCTGACCCTGTGTATTTTTCGGTGGGTACCGTTTAATTTCATTACCCTGGCTACGTGTTAAAATGGGTCTGAAGTCACTCTGGATAAGTACGTACGTAACCGACCAATCTTGGACTTTAATTCAATGTGTTGGTCAGGGTTCTGACCCTGTGTATTTTTCGGTGGGTACCGTTTAATTTCACCACCCTGGCTACGTGTTAAAATGGGTATGAATTCACTCTGGATAAGTACGTACATAACCGACCAATCTTGGACTTTATTTCAATATGTTGGTCAGGGTTCTGACCCTGTGTATTTTTCGGTGGGTACCGTTTAATTTCATTACCCTGGCTACGTGTTAAAATGGTTATGAATTCACTCTGGATAAGTACGTACATAACCGACCAATCTTGGACTTTATTTTGCATGCAGGTAAGGTACACCTACAGACATAACTGTGGACATTCAGTTCTTTTTATTTAGATCATGGCAATTTTTTGGTCAGAGCGCCCTCTAGTTTTGTGGAGAATCATGTTCATTTGGAATGCTCTGATTGGATGGAAGTTCAAGCCTAGCAAGGTGTGATAGAATTGGCCTGTTATGTTCAGATTCAAATAAGCATGAACCACTAATTTGACAGGGAAGTGATACTTATAATGCAGCAAGCTGTTCTAATTGCTGTTGTGGTAGAGTTTTTCTATTTTCCTGTCAAATGCATTTATTGGTCCACTGAAAAATGAAAATAATGTTCCCTGTAACTTAGACTCTTATTGATCAAGGCATTTTAAAAATCATGGGTGTTAACTCCCCTCAAGTTATGACCCGTTGTCCCCTACAGAATAATGGTTGCATCTAATATTAAAATAAAGATGGCGGAGTATAGCGTTGATTCATCTCGTTCTACTCTGGATTACTTGGAGTCAATAAAGATCCTAGAAAGTTAGTATTTATATGCCTGTGTGTTTTTTGTTTGTTTGTTTTTTCACTGTCTTTGACTTTCCCAGTATGTTTGTTGCTGTTGACAACAATTCAGTCCTCTGCCAGGCTTCAGTCAATGTTTTTCTTCACTACCTACCCAACTCCTCGTCGGGCACTATGTAGCTGGTGTGGTATATTTATCACAGACAGTAGGGCAATTGTCACATTTAGTGCTCCAAGAAAATATTCTCTGTCCATGTGTATTTATATAAATAGATGCAGTTTCTTTGGCTTGAATAACGATCACTGGCTTCGTACATACAGGTATACTGGTTTACCTGTTTCTAGTTGAAATATAGCCAATCTTATTAACCAAGACAGTTGGACATTTGCCACATGTCACAACACTCATTTCCAAGTGCCATAGCTTGAAACAAGTAGTCAAATCTGATATTGGCTGGAGCTTTAGTTTATATGGACATGGTAAATGGCAAACTAGATGGTCAGAAAGTAATAAAAATAATCACAGCTTTACTCCACCCACCCCACTATGAAGTAAAAGGCTGTTTATAAGGCCATGTATGATGGTTTCATTTTTCTTATGGAAAACAATTTTAATTAAAAACTTCTATGCTCCTGTACCCAACCGTGGGGGTTCATCACACTAAACAACAGGTGTCACTATTACTAAGATAAATGTACTTTTTTTTCATTAAAATTACTGAATGCTTATACATATGTACTAAAACGTTAGTTAACATTTAATATCAGGCAATGCATTGGTTCATTACCCTGGCTACGTGTTAAAATGGTTATGAATTCATTTTGGATAAGTACGTACGTAACCGACCAATCTTGGACTTTATTTCAATATGTTGGTCAGGGTTCTGACCCTGTGTATTTTTCGGTGGGTACCGTTTAATTTCATTACCCTGGCTACGTGTTAAAATGGTTATGAATTCACTCTGGATAAGTACGTACATAACCGACCAATCTTGGACTTTATTTTGCATGCAGGTAAGGTACACCTACAGACATAACTGTGGACATAAAATTATGCTTATACATATGTACTAAAACGTTAGTTAACATTTAATATCAGGCAATGCATTGGTTCATTACCCTGGCTACGTGTTAAAATGGTTATGAATTCATTTTGGATAAGTACGTACGTAACCGACCAATCTTGGACTTTATTTCAATATGTTGGTCAGGGTTCTGACCCTGTGTATTTTTCGGTGGGTACCGTTTAATTTCATTACCCTGGCTACGTGTTAAAATGGTTATGAATTCATTTTGGATAAGTACGTACATAACCGACCAATCTTGGACTTTATTTCAATATGTTGGTCAGGGTTCAGACCCTGTGTATTTTTCGGTGGGTACCGTTTAATTTCATTACCCTGGCTACGTGTTAAAATGGTTATGAATTCATTTTGGATAAGTACGTACATAACCGACCAATCTTGGACTTTATTTCAATATGTTGGTCAGGGTTCTGACCCTGTGTATTTTTCGGTGGGTACCGTTTAATTTCACCACCCTGGCTACGTGTTAAAATGGGTATGAATTCATTTTGGATAAGTACGTACATAACCGACCAATCTTGGACTTTATTTCAATGTGTTGGTCAGGGTTCTGACCCTGTGTATTTTTCGGTGGGTACCGTTTAATTTCATTACCCTGGCTACGTGTTAAAATGGGTCTGAAGTCACTCTGGATAAGTACGTACGTAACCGACCAATCTTGGACTTTAATTCAATGTGTTGGTCAGGGTTCTGACCCTGTGTATTTTTCGGTGGGTACCGTTTAATTTCACCACCCTGGCTACGTGTTAAAATGGGTATGAATTCATTTTGGATAAGTACGTACATAACCGACCAATCTTGGACTTTATTTCAATGTGTTGGTCAGGGTTCTGACCCTGTGTATTTTTCGGTGGGTACCGTTTAATTTCATTACCCTGGCTACGTGTTAAAATGGGTCTGAAGTCACTCTGGATAAGTACGTACGTAACCGACCAATCTTGGACTTTAATTCAATGTGTTGGTCAGGGTTCTGACCCTGTGTATTTTTCGGTGGGTACCGTTTAATTTCACCACCCTGGCTACGTGTTAAAATGGGTATGAATTCACTCTGGATAAGTACGTACATAACCGACCAATCTTTGACTTTATTTCAATATGTTGGTCAGGGTTCTGACCCTGTGTATTTTTCGGTGGGTACCGTTTAATTTCATTACCCTGGCTACGTGTTAAAATGGTTATGAATTCACTCTGGATAAGTACGTACATAACCGACCAATCTTGGACTTTATTTTGCATGCAGGTAAGGTACACCTACAGACATAACTGTGGTCATTCAGTTCTTTTTATTTAGATCATGGCAATTTTTTGGTCAGAGCGCCCTCTAGTTTTGTGGAGAATCATGTTCATTTGGAATGCTCTGATTGGATGGAAGTTCAAGCCTAGCAAGGTGTGATAGAATTGGCCTGTTATGTTCAGATTCAAATAAGCATGAACCACTAATTTGACAGGGAAGTGATACTTATAATGCAGCAAGCTGTTCTAATTGCTGTTGTGGTAGAGTTTTTCTATTTTCCTGTCAAATGCATTTATTGGTCCACTGAAAAATGAAAATAATGTTCCCTGTAACTTAGACTCTTATTGATCAAGGCATTTTAAAAATCATGGGTGTTAACTCCCCTCAAGTTATGACCCGTTGTCCCCTACAGAATAATGGTTGCATCTAATATTAAAATAAAGATGGCGGAGTATAGCGTTGATTCATCTCGTTCTACTCTGGATTACTTGGAGTCAATAAAGATCCTAGAAAGTTAGTATTTATATGCCTGTGTGTTTTTTGTTTGTTTGTTTTTTCACTGTCTTTGACTTTCCCAGTATGTTTGTTGCTGTTGACAACAATTCAGTCCTCTGCCAGGCTTCAGTCAATGTTTTTCTTCACTACCTACCCAACTCCTCGTCGGGCACTATGTAGCTGGTGTGGTATATTTATCACAGACAGTAGGGCAATTGTCACATTTAGTGCTCCAAGAAAATATTCTCTGTCCATGTGTATTTATATAAATAGATGCAGTTTCTTTGGCTTGAATAACGATCACTGGCTTCGTACATACAGGTATACTGGTTTACCTGTTTCTAGTTGAAATATAGCCAATCTTATTAACCAAGACAGTTGGACATTTGCCACATGTCACAACACTCATTTCCAAGTGCCATAGCTTGAAACAAGTAGTCAAATCTGATATTGGCTGGAGCTTTAGTTTATATGGACATGGTAAATGGCAAACTAGATGGTCAGAAAGTAATAAAAATAATCACAGCTTTACTCCACCCACCCCACTATGAAGTAAAAGGCTGTTTATAAGGCCATGTATGATGGTTTCATTTTTCTTATGGAAAACAATTTTAATTAAAAACTTCTATGCTCCTGTACCCAACCGTGGGGGTTCATCACACTAAACAACAGGTGTCACTATTACTAAGATAAATGTACTTTTTTTTCATTAAAATTACTGAATGCTTATACATATGTACTAAAACGTTAGTTAACATTTAATATCAGGCAATGCATTGGTTCATTACCCTGGCTACGTGTTAAAATGGTTATGAATTCATTTTGGATAAGTACGTACGTAACCGACCAATCTTGGACTTTATTTCAATATGTTGGTCAGGGTTCTGACCCTGTGTATTTTTCGGTGGGTACCGTTTAATTTCATTACCCTGGCTACGTGTTAAAATGGTTATGAATTCACTCTGGATAAGTACGTACATAACCGACCAATCTTGGACTTTATTTTGCATGCAGGTAAGGTACACCTACAGACATAACTGTGGACATAAAATTATGCTTATACATATGTACTAAAACGTTAGTTAACATTTAATATCAGGCAATGCATTGGTTCATTACCCTGGCTACGTGTTAAAATGGTTATGAATTCATTTTGGATAAGTACGTACGTAACCGACCAATCTTGGACTTTATTTCAATATGTTGGTCAGGGTTCTGACCCTGTGTATTTTTCGGTGGGTACCGTTTAATTTCATTACCCTGGCTACGTGTTAAAATGGTTATGAATTCATTTTGGATAAGTACGTACATAACCGACCAATCTTGGACTTTATTTCAATATGTTGGTCAGGGTTCTGACCCTGTGTATTTTTCGGTGGGTACCGTTTAATTTCACCACCCTGGCTACGTGTTAAAATGGGTATGAATTCATTTTGGATAAGTACGTACATAACCGACCAATCTTGGACTTTATTTCAATGTGTTGGTCAGGGTTCTGACCCTGTGTATTTTTCGGTGGGTACCGTTTAATTTCATTACCCTGGCTACGTGTTAAAATGGGTCTGAAGTCACTCTGGATAAGTACGTACGTAACCGACCAATCTTGGACTTTAATTCAATGTGTTGGTCAGGGTTCTGACCCTGTGTATTTTTCGGTGGGTACCGTTTAATTTCACCACCCTGGCTACGTGTTAAAATGGGTATGAATTCATTTTGGATAAGTACGTACATAACCGACCAATCTTGGACTTTATTTCAATGTGTTGGTCAGGGTTCTGACCCTGTGTATTTTTCGGTGGGTACCGTTTAATTTCACCACCCTGGCTACGTGTTAAAATGGGTATGAATTCATTTTGGATAAGTACGTACATAACCGACCAATCTTGGACTTTATTTCAATGTGTTGGTCAGGGTTCTGACCCTGTGTATTTTTCGGTGGGTACCGTTTAATTTCATTACCCTGGCTACGTGTTAAAATGGGTCTGAAGTCACTCTGGATAAGTACGTACGTAACCGACCAATCTTGGACTTTAATTCAATGTGTTGGTCAGGGTTCTGACCCTGTGTATTTTTCGGTGGGTACCGTTTAATTTCACCACCCTGGCTACGTGTTAAAATGGGTATGAATTCACTCTGGATAAGTACGTACATAACCGACCAATCTTGGACTTTATTTCAATATGTTGGTCAGGGTTCTGACCCTGTGTATTTTTCGGTGGGTACCGTTTAATTTCATTACCCTGGCTACGTGTTAAAATGGTTATGAATTCACTCTGGATAAGTACGTACATAACCGACCAATCTTGGACTTTATTTTGCATGCAGGTAAGGTACACCTACAGACATAACTGTGGACATTCAGTTCTTTTTATTTAGATCATGGCAATTTTTTGGTCAGAGCGCCCTCTAGTTTTGTGGAGAATCATGTTCATTTGGAATGCTCTGATTGGATGGAAGTTCAAGCCTAGCAAGGTGTGATAGAATTGGCCTGTTATGTTCAGATTCAAATAAGCATGAACCACTAATTTGACAGGGAAGTGATACTTATAATGCAGCAAGCTGTTCTAATTGCTGTTGTGGTAGAGTTTTTCTATTTTCCTGTCAAATGCATTTATTGGTCCACTGAAAAATGAAAATAATGTTCCCTGTAACTTAGACTCTTATTGATCAAGGCATTTTAAAAATCATGGGTGTTAACTCCCCTCAAGTTATGACCCGTTGTCCCCTACAGAATAATGGTTGCATCTAATATTAAAATAAAGATGGCGGAGTATAGCGTTGATTCATCTCGTTCTACTCTGGATTACTTGGAGTCAATAAAGATCCTAGAAAGTTAGTATTTATATGCCTGTGTGTTTTTTGTTTGTTTGTTTTTTCACTGTCTTTGACTTTCCCAGTATGTTTGTTGCTGTTGACAACAATTCAGTCCTCTGCCAGGCTTCAGTCAATGTTTTTCTTCACTACCTACCCAACTCCTCGTCGGGCACTATGTAGCTGGTGTGGTATATTTATCACAGACAGTAGGGCAATTGTCACATTTAGTGCTCCAAGAAAATATTCTCTGTCCATGTGTATTTATATAAATAGATGCAGTTTCTTTGGCTTGAATAACGATCACTGGCTTCGTACATACAGGTATACTGGTTTACCTGTTTCTAGTTGAAATATAGCCAATCTTATTAACCAAGACAGTTGGACATTTGCCACATGTCACAACACTCATTTCCAAGTGCCATAGCTTGAAACAAGTAGTCAAATCTGATATTGGCTGGAGCTTTAGTTTATATGGACATGGTAAATGGCAAACTAGATGGTCAGAAAGTAATAAAAATAATCACAGCTTTACTCCACCCACCCCACTATGAAGTAAAAGGCTGTTTATAAGGCCATGTATGATGGTTTCATTTTTCTTATGGAAAACAATTTTAATTAAAAACTTCTATGCTCCTGTACCCAACCGTGGGGGTTCATCACACTAAACAACAGGTGTCACTATTACTAAGATAAATGTACTTTTTTTTCATTAAAATTACTGAATGCTTATACATATGTACTAAAACGTTAGTTAACATTTAATATCAGGCAATGCATTGGTTCATTACCCTGGCTACGTGTTAAAATGGTTATGAATTCATTTTGGATAAGTACGTACGTAACCGACCAATCTTGGACTTTATTTCAATATGTTGGTCAGGGTTCTGACCCTGTGTATTTTTCGGTGGGTACCGTTTAATTTCATTACCCTGGCTACGTGTTAAAATGGTTATGAATTCACTCTGGATAAGTACGTACATAACCGACCAATCTTGGACTTTATTTTGCATGCAGGTAAGGTACACCTACAGACATAACTGTGGACATAAAATTATGCTTATACATATGTACTAAAACGTTAGTTAACATTTAATATCAGGCAATGCATTGGTTCATTACCCTGGCTACGTGTTAAAATGGTTATGAATTCATTTTGGATAAGTACGTACGTAACCGACCAATCTTGGACTTTATTTCAATATGTTGGTCAGGGTTCTGACCCTGTGTATTTTTCGGTGGGTACCGTTTAATTTCATTACCCTGGCTACGTGTTAAAATGGTTATGAATTCATTTTGGATAAGTACGTACATAACCGACCAATCTTGGACTTTATTTCAATATGTTGGTCAGGGTTCAGACCCTGTGTATTTTTCGGTGGGTACCGTTTAATTTCATTACCCTGGCTACGTGTTAAAATGGTTATGAATTCATTTTGGATAAGTACGTACATAACCGACCAATCTTGGACTTTATTTCAATATGTTGGTCAGGGTTCTGACCCTGTGTATTTTTCGGTGGGTACCGTTTAATTTCACCACCCTGGCTACGTGTTAAAATGGGTATGAATTCATTTTGGATAAGTACGTACATAACCGACCAATCTTGGACTTTATTTCAATGTGTTGGTCAGGGTTCTGACCCTGTGTATTTTTCGGTGGGTACCGTTTAATTTCATTACCCTGGCTACGTGTTAAAATGGGTCTGAAGTCACTCTGGATAAGTACGTACGTAACCGACCAATCTTGGACTTTAATTCAATGTGTTGGTCAGGGTTCTGACCCTGTGTATTTTTCGGTGGGTACCGTTTAATTTCACCACCCTGGCTACGTGTTAAAATGGGTATGAATTCATTTTGGATAAGTACGTACATAACCGACCAATCTTGGACTTTATTTCAATGTGTTGGTCAGGGTTCTGACCCTGTGTATTTTTCGGTGGGTACCGTTTAATTTCATTACCCTGGCTACGTGTTAAAATGGGTCTGAAGTCACTCTGGATAAGTACGTACGTAACCGACCAATCTTGGACTTTAATTCAATGTGTTGGTCAGGGTTCTGACCCTGTGTATTTTTCGGTGGGTACCGTTTAATTTCACCACCCTGGCTACGTGTTAAAATGGGTATGAATTCACTCTGGATAAGTACGTACATAACCGACCAATCTTGGACTTTATTTCAATATGTTGGTCAGGGTTCTGACCCTGTGTATTTTTCGGTGGGTACCGTTTAATTTCATTACCCTGGCTACGTGTTAAAATGGTTATGAATTCACTCTGGATAAGTACGTACATAACCGACCAATCTTGGACTTTATTTTGCATGCAGGTAAGGTACACCTACAGACATAACTGTGGACATTCAGTTCTTTTTATTTAGATCATGGCAATTTTTTGGTCAGAGCGCCCTCTAGTTTTGTGGAGAATCATGTTCATTTGGAATGCTCTGATTGGATGGAAGTTCAAGCCTAGCAAGGTGTGATAGAATTGGCCTGTTATGTTCAGATTCAAATAAGCATGAACCACTAATTTGACAGGGAAGTGATACTTATAATGCAGCAAGCTGTTCTAATTGCTGTTGTGGTAGAGTTTTTCTATTTTCCTGTCAAATGCATTTATTGGTCCACTGAAAAATGAAAATAATGTTCCCTGTAACTTAGACTCTTATTGATCAAGGCATTTTAAAAATCATGGGTGTTAACTCCCCTCAAGTTATGACCCGTTGTCCCCTACAGAATAATGGTTGCATCTAATATTAAAATAAAGATGGCGGAGTATAGCGTTGATTCATCTCGTTCTACTCTGGATTACTTGGAGTCAATAAAGATCCTAGAAAGTTAGTATTTATATGCCTGTGTGTTTTTTGTTTGTTTGTTTTTTCACTGTCTTTGACTTTCCCAGTATGTTTGTTGCTGTTGACAACAATTCAGTCCTCTGCCAGGCTTCAGTCAATGTTTTTCTTCACTACCTACCCAACTCCTCGTCGGGCACTATGTAGCTGGTGTGGTATATTTATCACAGACAGTAGGGCAATTGTCACATTTAGTGCTCCAAGAAAATATTCTCTGTCCATGTGTATTTATATAAATAGATGCAGTTTCTTTGGCTTGAATAACGATCACTGGCTTCGTACATACAGGTATACTGGTTTACCTGTTTCTAGTTGAAATATAGCCAATCTTATTAACCAAGACAGTTGGACATTTGCCACATGTCACAACACTCATTTCCAAGTGCCATAGCTTGAAACAAGTAGTCAAATCTGATATTGGCTGGAGCTTTAGTTTATATGGACATGGTAAATGGCAAACTAGATGGTCAGAAAGTAATAAAAATAATCACAGCTTTACTCCACCCACCCCACTATGAAGTAAAAGGCTGTTTATAAGGCCATGTATGATGGTTTCATTTTTCTTATGGAAAACAATTTTAATTAAAAACTTCTATGCTCCTGTACCCAACCGTGGGGGTTCATCACACTAAACAACAGGTGTCACTATTACTAAGATAAATGTACTTTTTTTTCATTAAAATTACTGAATGCTTATACATATGTACTAAAACGTTAGTTAACATTTAATATCAGGCAATGCATTGGTTCATTACCCTGGCTACGTGTTAAAATGGTTATGAATTCATTTTGGATAAGTACGTACGTAACCGACCAATCTTGGACTTTATTTCAATATGTTGGTCAGGGTTCTGACCCTGTGTATTTTTCGGTGGGTACCGTTTAATTTCATTACCCTGGCTACGTGTTAAAATGGTTATGAATTCACTCTGGATAAGTACGTACATAACCGACCAATCTTGGACTTTATTTTGCATGCAGGTAAGGTACACCTACAGACATAACTGTGGACATAAAATTATGCTTATACATATGTACTAAAACGTTAGTTAACATTTAATATCAGGCAATGCATTGGTTCATTACCCTGGCTACGTGTTAAAATGGTTATGAATTCATTTTGGATAAGTACGTACGTAACCGACCAATCTTGGACTTTATTTCAATATGTTGGTCAGGGTTCTGACCCTGTGTATTTTTCGGTGGGTACCGTTTAATTTCATTACCCTGGCTACGTGTTAAAATGGTTATGAATTCATTTTGGATAAGTACGTACATAACCGACCAATCTTGGACTTTATTTCAATATGTTGGTCAGGGTTCAGACCCTGTGTATTTTCGGTGGGTACCGTTTAATTTCATTACCCTGGCTACGTGTTAAAATGGTTATGAATTCATTTTGGATAAGTACGTACATAACCGACCAATCTTGGACTTTATTTCAATATGTTGGTCAGGGTTCTGACCCTGTGTATTTTTTCGGTGGGTACCGTTTAATTTCACCACCCTGGCTACGTGTTAAAATGGGTATGAATTCATTTTGGATAAGTACGTACATAACCGACCAATCTTGGACTTTATTTCAATGTGTTGGTCAGGGTTCTGACCCTGTGTATTTTTCGGTGGGTACCGTTTAATTTCATTACCCTGGCTACGTGTTAAAATGGGTCTGAAGTCACTCTGGATAAGTACGTACGTAACCGACCAATCTTGGACTTTAATTCAATGTGTTGGTCAGGGTTCTGACCCTGTGTATTTTTCGGTGGGTACCGTTTAATTTCACCACCCTGGCTACGTGTTAAAATGGGTATGAATTCATTTTGGATAAGTACGTACATAACCGACCAATCTTGGACTTTATTTCAATGTGTTGGTCAGGGTTCTGACCCTGTGTATTTTTCGGTGGGTACCGTTTAATTTCATTACCCTGGCTACGTGTTAAAATGGGTCTGAAGTCACTCTGGATAAGTACGTACGTAACCGACCAATCTTGGACTTTAATTCAATGTGTTGGTCAGGGTTCTGACCCTGTGTATTTTTCGGTGGGTACCGTTTAATTTCACCACCCTGGCTACGTGTTAAAATGGGTATGAATTCACTCTGGATAAGTACGTACATAACCGACCAATCTTGGACTTTATTTCAATATGTTGGTCAGGGTTCTGACCCTGTGTATTTTTCGGTGGGTACCGTTTAATTTCATTACCCTGGCTACGTGTTAAAATGGTTATGAATTCACTCTGGATAAGTACGTACATAACCGACCAATCTTGGACTTTATTTTGCAT
>NW_028188827.1:0-21390 GCF_978046115.1 Saccoglossus kowalevskii | reverse complement strand
ACAGATGCTATCTGAAAGATAATTGTGGGTCACGATTATATACTTCAATGTCAATTTCATCAAAATTAATGTACTTTATTAACTGCGTGGGGACAGTTGAATATACAATCGTATATATATTATCAATTTTCTCATTATAGTCTGAGTGTGTAGTTCAGTTCACGACCAATAGGTTTCTCCCTCATCATCAGTCTAAAAAGGGTGTTGTTGGTATTGGGAAATGGGTTAGAATAGAAACTTACTCGCTAAACGACTGTCTGTAAAAAAACAGTTTCGTCGACCCAGCAAGTAAAAATGTGCCAAGATGCAATAAATCAGGTATCAGTGAAAGGGAATACTGAATTACGTCATTAAACCAGCGCGTTTTCGTTCCGAGTATACATGACAATTTCACCGTCGTTCACACTACCGATGCTGCGACACCATGATTACATTCATCTCCCAATCAACAGGAATAAATTAACTTTCTAAGGTTGTATTACGATATATTTGCTTGTTCCAGTGCCAACGAAATACTGTGTTTACAGTCGAAGCTGCAAAACTGATATATAAGATAAAGAGGATATCAAATTCAACAAAACACTCGTTTAATAAATGTGACATTAAAAAGTCACTCATGAGATGTGTACTCAGAACATACTTTTTAGTTTTCTGAAACATCATGGTTATTTCTAAATTCTTTTTGTTTTATTATTGTTTCAGCTTTCTAAACAATGCGCACTTGCTCTGAACCAGATACATTTAGCACTTCGAGTGAACATAGTTTGGTTGCTGGCTAATTCGTGTCTCGGCATTATGAAATCGACAACATACTGGAATTTGCATCTCCTCTGGTATATTTCCTCGCATATCTAATATTTACCATAGAAGTGTAATAATAGAATTAGATTATTGACTATCAAATAATTGACAATCTATCTTCAGTTGCTAATAATTTCTTTTACTCGATTGTTTTAAAAGGGGGTGTTTAAAGGGGTTAATTAGATATAGCATACATGTTCATCGACTACCATGTAGGTTTATACACGGTGATGACGGTCAAACAAAACTACAAGGTACAAGAATAAACTGTACAATTATTACAAACATATGCGTGAGATCGTCTGCGTCATGTGATAAGTCACGTGTTTCAAAGATCCAACGATAGTGTATTCACGCATGATGTTTTCGGTCGAACGCTATCAGCAGATGTGTCGTCTGTTCCAATTGTAGATACGCTTTCTCAACCACAAACCCATTTCAAATTCACAATTTGGGATAACTTTGGAAGGAACTTATGCAAGCAAGATACATGACTGTCCCCTTCAACGGATTTCGGCGGCCATTTTGTTTTGAGGTATATAAATCATTTTTTTGTTGTTAATTTTAACATTTGTTTAACATTGCAGATATACTATATTGACCACAAACCCATTCCTCTGAGTTTAATAAAATAACTGCAAAGCCCCTAAAGCAACGGTGTTAGGGGCGTGTATAATACAAAATAAACTATCTGTAACTTATTAAAAATGGGTAGAGTGATTAGGGTGTTTTTCCCCATAAAAACAAAGTGGTGCCAAATAACGACACCTCAAACTCTTCCGGGAATCAATGTAAAGCCATCAATGCTAAGCCATCAACTAGAAAAGTATCAATTATACATATTTAACTGGCACTGACGTTGACCGAAGTTATATTTATTATTTTATTTCCATTTCTCTAAAGAATATACCCCACTAACCTGGGGGAACAGTTTACAATTCATATAAAAAAAAAAATTACAAGCGTAACTTTATTCGCCTCTTATTTTAACTTTATTATATATATATATATATATATATATATATATATATATATATATATAACTCATCTATTGGAGAACTCACACTAACAAATTATATCTAATCTGAAAAGCTGTGTATTCAAAACTTGCAAGAATTTGGATGATTTCATGGTTATCCTGAGAAATAATATATATAAGTTTACTGATAAGCGAAAGGAGCTCAAATTGTGGTTTAATGCAGTTAATTCGATCAAATAGTGGTTTTCGAATATGGTTATATCCTGGACAAACTACCAAAAAATGAGTCTCATCTTCCACAGCATCTGTACATATTTGGCAGGTTCTATTTTCCACTGGAGTTCCATAATATCTACCGGTCTCAATATGTAACTTATGATTAGAGCACCAGAGTTTAGTTAAAGCTTGTCTGTGTAGGGGAACACGAATGATATCCGGATAATTCTCATAAAAAATATTTTTTTTTTAAATTGGCGAAACGTTCCTAACTTATTTCTACTGTTAGGGGATCTACGAACATCGTCAAATAAAGAATCTTTCCAACTTTTGAAATAACAATCTCTCTCTTTCTTTCCAATTAACAACGTTGTTTCATCAGTATTTTGGGAGATAAACCTATACTCCCAAATAGTATGCATATTGTGTTTAATTAATATTTTTTTAATAGCTAAAGCAAAAGATGGCTTTCCTATCAGTGCCAATTTTTCAGACTCTCTATAGGCTCTGTAAACGAGACGATTAGATGAAATTTCAGAATACGTTTCCAAAATTTAATACGGATTATATTTCTGCCAATACTAAGTGGATATCGTCCGAGTTCACCCATGACTGCACTGTTGGTTGTATTTTGCCCCACACCTAATATATATTTACACCACTTTAACTGAACATCTTATTGGTTTACAGTATCGATATCCTACAACTGCCGCTCCATAGTTTAAAATTGGTTTAATTTCGAGTCAAATATTATTGAAGTAATTTTGGAGAAATCTCGTTACCAATTCCTTTCCAGGCCACGTACGCTGCCTTTGAAGCTTTTCCGGCCACAATTGCACATGCTATTGAACCATTTTCGGCAAAGACAATACCTAGATATTTATAACTTACAACAATATCAATTTGATTTTCAAATAGTTTAAAATCCATGTTATTGTAATCGCAGTCAAAAATATCCTTATTAAAGATAATAATTTCAGTTTTAGTGGTGTTTACAACATTTTCCACGTATAAAAATAAAATTGGAATCCAGCAAGTAACAACTGTAAACCCGAAGCACTATTAGATACAATAACGGTGTAGTCGGCATACATAAGACAATTTTTAATTAGTGGGTAATCATCCAATTCAATCCCATTAAATGGTGCTTTATTCAAAGCCTTTTCTAAATCGTTCAGAAAAATTGCAAATAAATTATACTTCATGACGTAACTTATATCATCCAGTTCTACGAGCAAGTGATATCAGACGATAACCTCATCAAACTCCATAGGTTAGACACGCTACATAGGTTTAACCTTTTCATGTGCGACATTTCTAAACACAGATGCTATCTGAAAGATAATTGTGGGTCACGATTATATACTTCAATGTCAATTTCATCAAAATTAATGTACTTTATTAACTGCGTGGGGACAGTTGAATATACAATCGTATATATATTATCAATTTTCTCATTATAGTCTGAGTGTGTAGTTCAGTTCACGACCAATAGGTTTCTCCCTCATCATCAGTCTAAAAAGGGTGTTGTTGGTATTGGGAAATGGGTTAGAATAGAAACTTACTCGCTAAACGACTGTCTGTAAAAAAACAGTTTCGTCGACCCAGCAAGTAAAAATGTGCCAAGATGCAATAAATCAGGTATCAGTGAAAGGGAATACTGAATTACGTCATTAAACCAGCGCGTTTTCGTTCCGAGTATACATGACAATTTCACCGTCGTTCACACTACCGATGCTGCGACACCATGATTACATTCATCTCCCAATCAACAGGAATAAATTAACTTTCTAAGGTTGTATTACGATATATTTGCTTGTTCCAGTGCCAACGAAATACTGTGTTTACAGTCGAAGCTGCAAAACTGATATATAAGATAAAGAGGATATCAAATTCAACAAAACACTCGTTTAATAAATGTGACATTAAAAAGTCACTCATGAGATGTGTACTCAGAACATACTTTTTAGTTTTCTGAAACATCATGGTTATTTCTAAATTCTTTTTGTTTTATTATTGTTTCAGCTTTCTAAACAATGCGCACTTGCTCTGAACCAGATACATTTAGCACTTCGAGTGAACATAGTTTGGTTGCTGGCTAATTCGTGTCTCGGCATTATGAAATCGACAACATACTGGAATTTGCATCTCCTCTGGTATATTTCCTCGCATATCTAATATTTACCATAGAAGTGTAATAATAGAATTAGATTATTGACTATCAAATAATTGACAATCTATCTTCAGTTGCTAATAATTTCTTTTACTCGATTGTTTTAAAAGGGGGTGTTTAAAGGGGTTAATTAGATATAGCATACATGTTCATCGACTACCATGTAGGTTTATACACGGTGATGACGGTCAAACAAAACTACAAGGTACAAGAATAAACTGTACAATTATTACAAACATATGCGTGAGATCGTCTGCGTCATGTGATAAGTCACGTGTTTCAAAGATCCAACGATAGTGTATTCACGCATGATGTTTTCGGTCGAACGCTATCAGCAGATGTGTCGTCTGTTCCAATTGTAGATACGCTTTCTCAACCACAAACCCATTTCAAATTCACAATTTGGGATAACTTTGGAAGGAACTTATGCAAGCAAGATACATGACTGTCCCCTTCAACGGATTTCGGCGGCCATTTTGTTTTGAGGTATATAAATCATTTTTTTGTTGTTAATTTTAACATTTGTTTAACATTGCAGATATACTATATTGACCACAAACCCATTCCTCTGAGTTTAATAAAATAACTGCAAAGCCCCTAAAGCAACGGTGTTAGGGGCGTGTATAATACAAAATAAACTATCTGTAACTTATTAAAAATGGGTAGAGTGATTAGGGTGTTTTTCCCCATAAAAACAAAGTGGTGCCAAATAACGACACCTCAAACTCTTCCGGGAATCAATGTAAAGCCATCAATGCTAAGCCATCAACTAGAAAAGTATCAATTATACATATTTAACTGGCACTGACGTTGACCGAAGTTATATTTATTATTTTATTTCCATTTCTCTAAAGAATATACCCCACTAACCTGGGGGAACAGTTTACAATTCATATAAAAAAAAAATTACAAGCGTAACTTTATTCGCCTCTTATTTTAACTTTATTATATATATATATATATATATATATATAACTCATCTATTGGAGAACTCACACTAACAAATTATATCTAATCTGAAAAGCTGTGTATTCAAAACTTGCAAGAATTTGGATGATTTCATGGTTATCCTGAGAAATAATATATATAAGTTTACTGATAAGCGAAAGGAGCTCAAATTGTGGTTTAATGCAGTTAATTCGATCAAATAGTGGTTTTCGAATATGGTTATATCCTGGACAAACTACCAAAAAATGAGTCTCATCTTCCACAGCATCTGTACATATTTGGCAGGTTCTATTTTCCACTGGAGTTCCATAATATCTACCGGTCTCAATATGTAACTTATGATTAGAGCACCAGAGTTTAGTTAAAGCTTGTCTGTGTAGGGGAACACGAATGATATCCGGATAATTCTCATAAAAAATATTTTTTTTTTAAATTGGCGAAACGTTCCTAACTTATTTCTACTGTTAGGGGATCTACGAACATCGTCAAATAAAGAATCTTTCCAACTTTTGAAATAACAATCTCTCTCTTTCTTTCCAATTAACAACGTTGTTTCATCAGTATTTTGGGAGATAAACCTATACTCCCAAATAGTATGCATATTGTGTTTAATTAATATTTTTTTAATAGCTAAAGCAAAAGATGGCTTTCCTATCAGTGCCAATTTTTCAGACTCTCTATAGGCTCTGTAAACGAGACGATTAGATGAAATTTCAGAATACGTTTCCAAAATTTAATACGGATTATATTTCTGCCAATACTAAGTGGATATCGTCCGAGTTCACCCATGACTGCACTGTTGGTTGTATTTTGCCCCACACCTAATATATATTTACACCACTTTAACTGAACATCTTATTGGTTTACAGTATCGATATCCTACAACTGCCGCTCCATAGTTTAAAATTGGTTTAATTTCGAGTCAAATATTATTGAAGTAATTTTGGAGAAATCTCGTTACCAATTCCTTTCCAGGCCACGTACGCTGCCTTTGAAGCTTTTCCGGCCACAATTGCACATGCTATTGAACCATTTTCGGCAAAGACAATACCTAGATATTTATAACTTACAACAATATCAATTTGATTTTCAAATAGTTTAAAATCCATGTTATTGTAATCGCAGTCAAAAATATACTTATTAAAGATAATAATTTCAGTTTTAGTGGTGTTTACAACATTTTCCACGTATAAAAATAAAATTGGAATCCAGCAAGTAACAACTGTAAACCCGAAGCACTATTAGATACAATAACGGTGTAGTCGGCATACATAAGACAATTTTTAATTAGTGGGTAATCATCCAATTCAATCCCATTAAATGGTGCTTTATTCAAAGCCTTTTCTAAATCGTTCAGAAAAATTGCAAATAAATTATACTTCATGACGTAACTTATATCATCCAGTTCTACGAGCAAGTGATATCAGACGATAACCTCATCAAACTCCATAGGTTAGACACGCTACATAGGTTTAACCTTTTCACGTGCGACATTTCTAAACACAGATGCTATCTGAAAGATAATTGTGGGTCACGATTATATACTTCAATGTCAATTTCATCAAAATTAATGTACTTTATTAACTGCGTGGGGACAGTTGAATATACAATCGTATATATATTATCAATTTTCTCATTATAGTCTGAGTGTGTAGTTCAGTTCACGACCAATAGGTTTCTCCCTCATCATCAGTCTAAAAAGGGTGTTGTTGGTATTGGGAAATGGGTTAGAATAGAAACTTACTCGCTAAACGACTGTCTGTAAAAAAACAGTTTCGTCGACCCAGCAAGTAAAAATGTGCCAAGATGCAATAAATCAGGTATCAGTGAAAGGGAATACTGAATTACGTCATTAAACCAGCGCGTTTTCGTTCCGAGTATACATGACAATTTCACCGTCGTTCACACTACCGATGCTGCGACACCATGATTACATTCATCTCCCAATCAACAGGAATAAATTAACTTTCTAAGGTTGTATTACGATATATTTGCTTGTTCCAGTGCCAACGAAATACTGTGTTTACAGTCGAAGCTGCAAAACTGATATATAAGATAAAGAGGATATCAAATTCAACAAAACACTCGTTTAATAAATGTGACATTAAAAAGTCACTCATGAGATGTGTACTCAGAACATACTTTTTAGTTTTCTGAAACATCATGGTTATTTCTAAATTCTTTTTGTTTTATTATTGTTTCAGCTTTCTAAACAATGCGCACTTGCTCTGAACCAGATACATTTAGCACTTCGAGTGAACATAGTTTGGTTGCTGGCTAATTCGTGTCTCGGCATTATGAAATCGACAACATACTGGAATTTGCATCTCCTCTGGTATATTTCCTCGCATATCTAATATTTACCATAGAAGTGTAATAATAGAATTAGATTATTGACTATCAAATAATTGACAATCTATCTTCAGTTGCTAATAATTTCTTTTACTCGATTGTTTTAAAAGGGGGTGTTTAAAGGGGTTAATTAGATATAGCATACATGTTCATCGACTACCATGTAGGTTTATACACGGTGATGACGGTCAAACAAAACTACAAGGTACAAGAATAAACTGTACAATTATTACAAACATATGCGTGAGATCGTCTGCGTCATGTGATAAGTCACGTGTTTCAAAGATCCAACGATAGTGTATTCACGCATGATGTTTTCGGTCGAACGCTATCAGCAGATGTGTCGTCTGTTCCAATTGTAGATACGCTTTCTCAACCACAAACCCATTTCAAATTCACAATTTGGGATAACTTTGGAAGGAACTTATGCAAGCAAGATACATGACTGTCCCCTTCAACGGATTTCGGCGGCCATTTTGTTTTGAGGTATATAAATCATTTTTTTGTTGTTAATTTTAACATTTGTTTAACATTGCAGATATACTATATTGACCACAAACCCATTCCTCTGAGTTTAATAAAATAACTGCAAAGCCCCTAAAGCAACGGTGTTAGGGGCGTGTATAATACAAAATAAACTATCTGTAACTTATTAAAAATGGGTAGAGTGATTAGGGTGTTTTTCCCCATAAAAACAAAGTGGTGCCAAATAACGACACCTCAAACTCTTCCGGGAATCAATGTAAAGCCATCAATGCTAAGCCATCAACTAGAAAAGTATCAATTATACATATTTAACTGGCACTGACGTTGACCGAAGTTATATTTATTATTTTATTTCCATTTCTCTAAAGAATATACCCCACTAACCTGGGGGAACAGTTTACAATTCATATAAAAAAAAAATTACAAGCGTAACTTTATTCGCCTCTTATTTTAACTTTATTATATATATATATATATATATATATATATAACTCATCTATTGGAGAACTCACACTAACAAATTATATCTAATCTGAAAAGCTGTGTATTCAAAACTTGCAAGAATTTGGATGATTTCATGGTTATCCTGAGAAATAATATATATAAGTTTACTGATAAGCGAAAGGAGCTCAAATTGTGGTTTAATGCAGTTAATTCGATCAAATAGTGGTTTTCGAATATGGTTATATCCTGGACAAACTACCAAAAAATGAGTCTCATCTTCCACAGCATCTGTACATATTTGGCAGGTTCTATTTTCCACTGGAGTTCCATAATATCTACCGGTCTCAATATGTAACTTATGATTAGAGCACCAGAGTTTAGTTAAAGCTTGTCTGTGTAGGGGAACACGAATGATATCCGGATAATTCTCATAAAAAATATTTTTTTTTTAAATTGGCGAAACGTTCCTAACTTATTTCTACTGTTAGGGGATCTACGAACATCGTCAAATAAAGAATCTTTCCAACTTTTGAAATAACAATCTCTCTCTTTCTTTCCAATTAACAACGTTGTTTCATCAGTATTTTGGGAGATAAACCTATACTCCCAAATAGTATGCATATTGTGTTTAATTAATATTTTTTTAATAGCTAAAGCAAAAGATGGCTTTCCTATCAGTGCCAATTTTTCAGACTCTCTATAGGCTCTGTAAACGAGACGATTAGATGAAATTTCAGAATACGTTTCCAAAATTTAATACGGATTATATTTCTGCCAATACTAAGTGGATATCGTCCGAGTTCACCCATGACTGCACTGTTGGTTGTATTTTGCCCCACACCTAATATATATTTACACCACTTTAACTGAACATCTTATTGGTTTACAGTATCGATATCCTACAACTGCCGCTCCATAGTTTAAAATTGGTTTAATTTCGAGTCAAATATTATTGAAGTAATTTTGGAGAAATCTCGTTACCAATTCCTTTCCAGGCCACGTACGCTGCCTTTGAAGCTTTTCCGGCCACAATTGCACATGCTATTGAACCATTTTCGGCAAAGACAATACCTAGATATTTATAACTTACAACAATATCAATTTGATTTTCAAATAGTTTAAAATCCATGTTATTGTAATCGCAGTCAAAAATATACTTATTAAAGATAATAATTTCAGTTTTAGTGGTGTTTACAACATTTTCCACGTATAAAAATAAAATTGGAATCCAGCAAGTAACAACTGTAAACCCGAAGCACTATTAGATACAATAACGGTGTAGTCGGCATACATAAGACAATTTTTAATTAGTGGGTAATCATCCAATTCAATCCCATTAAATGGTGCTTTATTCAAAGCCTTTTCTAAATCGTTCAGAAAAATTGCAAATAAATTATACTTCATGACGTAACTTATATCATCCAGTTCTACGAGCAAGTGATATCAGACGATAACCTCATCAAACTCCATAGGTTAGACACGCTACATAGGTTTAACCTTTTCACGTGCGACATTTCTAAACACAGATGCTATCTGAAAGATAATTGTGGGTCACGATTATATACTTCAATGTCAATTTCATCAAAATTAATGTACTTTATTAACTGCGTGGGGACAGTTGAATATACAATCGTATATATATTATCAATTTTCTCATTATAGTCTGAGTGTGTAGTTCAGTTCACGACCAATAGGTTTCTCCCTCATCATCAGTCTAAAAAGGGTGTTGTTGGTATTGGGAAATGGGTTAGAATAGAAACTTACTCGCTAAACGACTGTCTGTAAAAAAACAGTTTCGTCGACCCAGCAAGTAAAAATGTGCCAAGATGCAATAAATCAGGTATCAGTGAAAGGGAATACTGAATTACGTCATTAAACCAGCGCGTTTTCGTTCCGAGTATACATGACAATTTCACCGTCGTTCACACTACCGATGCTGCGACACCATGATTACATTCATCTCCCAATCAACAGGAATAAATTAACTTTCTAAGGTTGTATTACGATATATTTGCTTGTTCCAGTGCCAACGAAATACTGTGTTTACAGTCGAAGCTGCAAAACTGATATATAAGATAAAGAGGATATCAAATTCAACAAAACACTCGTTTAATAAATGTGACATTAAAAAGTCACTCATGAGATGTGTACTCAGAACATACTTTTTAGTTTTCTGAAACATCATGGTTATTTCTAAATTCTTTTTGTTTTATTATTGTTTCAGCTTTCTAAACAATGCGCACTTGCTCTGAACCAGATACATTTAGCACTTCGAGTGAACATAGTTTGGTTGCTGGCTAATTCGTGTCTCGGCATTATGAAATCGACAACATACTGGAATTTGCATCTCCTCTGGTATATTTCCTCGCATATCTAATATTTACCATAGAAGTGTAATAATAGAATTAGATTATTGACTATCAAATAATTGACAATCTATCTTCAGTTGCTAATAATTTCTTTTACTCGATTGTTTTAAAAGGGGGTGTTTAAAGGGGTTAATTAGATATAGCATACATGTTCATCGACTACCATGTAGGTTTATACACGGTGATGACGGTCAAACAAAACTACAAGGTACAAGAATAAACTGTACAATTATTACAAACATATGCGTGAGATCGTCTGCGTCATGTGATAAGTCACGTGTTTCAAAGATCCAACGATAGTGTATTCACGCATGATGTTTTCGGTCGAACGCTATCAGCAGATGTGTCGTCTGTTCCAATTGTAGATACGCTTTCTCAACCACAAACCCATTTCAAATTCACAATTTGGGATAACTTTGGAAGGAACTTATGCAAGCAAGATACATGACTGTCCCCTTCAACGGATTTCGGCGGCCATTTTGTTTTGAGGTATATAAATCATTTTTTTTTTGTTATTTTTAACATTTGTTTAACATTGCAGATATACTATATTGACCACAAACCCATTCCTCTGAGTTTAATAAAATAACTGCAAAGCCCCTAAAGCAACAGTGTTAGGGGCGTGTATAATACAAAATAAACTATCTGTAACTTATTAAAAATGGGTAGAGTGATTAGGGTGTTTTTCCCCATAAAAACAAAGTGGTGCCAAATAACGACACCTCAAACTCTTCCGGGAATCAATGTAAAGCCATCAATGCTAAGCCATCAACTAGAAAAGTATCAATTATACATATTTAACTGGCACTGACGTTGACCGAAGTTATATTTATTATTTTATTTTCATTTCTCTAAAGAATATACCCCACTAACCTGGGGGAACAGTTTACAATTCATATAAAAAAAAATTACAAGCGTAACTTTATTCGCCTCAATAAAATAAAATAAAATATTATATATATATATATATATATATATATATATATATATATATATTATATATATATATATCAGTTCTTTTTATTTAGATCATGGCAATTTTTTGGTCAGAGCGCCCTCTAGTTTTGTGGAGAATCATGTTCATTTGGAATGCTCTGATTGGATGGAAGTTCAAGCCTAGCAAGGTGTGATAGAATTGGCCTGTTATGTTCAGATTCAAATAAGCATGAACCACTAATTTGACAGGGAAGTGATACTTATAATGCAGCAAGCTGTTCTAATTGCTGTTGTGGTAGAGTTTTTCTATTTTCCTGTCAAATGCATTTATTGGTCCACTGAAAAATGAAAATAATGTTCCCTGTAACTTAGACTCTTATTGATCAAGGCATTTTAAAAATCATGGGTGTTAACTCCCCTCAAGTTATGACCCGTTGTCCCCTACAGAATAATGGTTGCATCTAATATTAAAATAAAGATGGCGGAGTATAGCGTTGATTCATCTCGTTCTACTCTGGATTACTTGGAGTCAATAAAGATCCTAGAAAGTTAGTATTTATATGCCTGTGTGTTTTTTGTTTGTTTGTTTTTTCACTGTCTTTGACTTTCCCAGTATGTTTGTTGCTGTTGACAACAATTCAGTCCTCTGCCAGGCTTCAGTCAATGTTTTTCTTCACTACCTACCCAACTCCTCGTCGGGCACTATGTAGCTGGTGTGGTATATTTATCACAGACAGTAGGGCAATTGTCACATTTAGTGCTCCAAGAAAATATTCTCTGTCCATGTGTATTTATATAAATAGATGCAGTTTCTTTGGCTTGAATAACGATCACTGGCTTCGTACATACAGGTATACTGGTTTACCTGTTTCTAGTTGAAATATAGCCAATCTTATTAACCAAGACAGTTGGACATTTGCCACATGTCACAACACTCATTTCCAAGTGCCATAGCTTGAAACAAGTAGTCAAATCTGATATTGGCTGGAGCTTTAGTTTATATGGACATGGTAAATGGCAAACTAGATGGTCAGAAAGTAATAAAAATAATCACAGCTTTACTCCACCCACCCCACTATGAAGTAAAAGGCTGTTTATAAGGCCATGTATGATGGTTTCATTTTTCTTATGGAAAACAATTTTAATTAAAAACTTCTATGCTCCTGTACCCAACCGTGGGGGTTCATCACACTAAACAACAGGTGTCACTATTACTAAGATAAATGTACTTTTTTTTCATTAAAATTACTGAATGCTTATACATATGTACTAAAACGTTAGTTAACATTTAATATCAGGCAATGCATTGGTTCATTACCCTGGCTACGTGTTAAAATGGTTATGAATTCATTTTGGATAAGTACGTACATAACCGACCAATCTTGGACTTTATTTCAATATGTTGGTCAGGGTTCTGACCCTGTGTATTTTTCGGTGGGTACCGTTTAATTTCACCACCCTGGCTACGTGTTAAAATGGTTATGAATTCATTTTGGATAAGTACGTACATAACCGACCAATCTTGGACTTTATTTCAATATGTTGGTCAGGGTTCAGACCCTGTGTATTTTTCGGTGGGTACCGTTTAATTTCATTACCCTGGCTACGTGTTAAAATGGTTATGAATTCACTCTGGATAAGTACGTACATAACCGACCAATCTTGGACTTTATTTCAATATGTTGGTCAGGGTTCTGACCCTGTGTATTTTTCGGTGGGTACCGTTTAATTTCATTACCCTGGCTACGTGTTAAAATGGTTATGAATTCATTTTGGATAAGTACGTACATAACCGACCAATCTTGGACTTTATTTTGCATGCAGGTAAGGTACACCTACAGACATAACTGTGGACATTCAGTTCTTTTTATTTAGATCATGGCAATTTTTTGGTCAGAGCGCCCTCTAGTTTTGTGGAGAATCATGTTCATTTGGAATGCTCTGATTGGATGGAAGTTCAAGCCTAGCAAGGTGTGATAGAATTGGCCTGTTATGTTCAGATTCAAATAAGCATGAACCACTAATTTGACAGGGAAGTGATACTTATAATGCAGCAAGCTGTTCTAATTGCTGTTGTGGTAGAGTTTTTCTATTTTCCTGTCAAATGCATTTATTGGTCCACTGAAAAATGAAAATAATGTTCCCTGTAACTTAGACTCTTATTGATCAAGGCATTTTAAAAATCATGGGTGTTAACTCCCCTCAAGTTATGACCCGTTGTCCCCTACAGAATAATGGTTGCATCTAATATTAAAATAAAGATGGCGGAGTATAGCGTTGATTCATCTCGTTCTACTCTGGATTACTTGGAGTCAATAAAGATCCTAGAAAGTTAGTATTTATATGCCTGTGTGTTTTTTGTTTGTTTGTTTTTTCACTGTCTTTGACTTTCCCAGTATGTTTGTTGCTGTTGACAACAATTCAGTCCTCTGCCAGGCTTCAGTCAATGTTTTTCTTCACTACCTACCCAACTCCTCGTCGGGCACTATGTAGCTGGTGTGGTATATTTATCACAGACAGTAGGGCAATTGTCACATTTAGTGCTCCAAGAAAATATTCTCTGTCCATGTGTATTTATATAAATAGATGCAGTTTCTTTGGCTTGAATAACGATCACTGGCTTCGTACATACAGGTATACTGGTTTACCTGTTTCTAGTTGAAATATAGCCAATCTTATTAACCAAGACAGTTGGACATTTGCCACATGTCACAACACTCATTTCCAAGTGCCATAGCTTGAAACAAGTAGTCAAATCTGATATTGGCTGGAGCTTTAGTTTATATGGACATGGTAAATGGCAAACTAGATGGTCAGAAAGTAATAAAAATAATCACAGCTTTACTCCACCCACCCCACTATGAAGTAAAAGGCTGTTTATAAGGCCATGTATGATGGTTTCATTTTTCTTATGGAAAACAATTTTAATTAAAAACTTCTATGCTCCTGTACCCAACCGTGGGGGTTCATCACACTAAACAACAGGTGTCACTATTACTAAGATAAATGTACTTTTTTTTCATTAAAATTACTGAATGCTTATACATATGTACTAAAACGTTAGTTAACATTTAATATCAGGCAATGCATTGGTTCATTACCCTGGCTACGTGTTAAAATGGTTATGAATTCATTTTGGATAAGTACGTACATAACCGACCAATCTTGGACTTTATTTCAATATGTTGGTCAGGGTTCTGACCCTGTGTATTTTTCGGTGGGTACCGTTTAATTTCATTACCCTGGCTACGTGTTAAAATGGTTATGAATTCACTCTGGATAAGTACGTACATAACCGACCAATCTTGGACTTTATTTCAATATGTTGGTCAGGGTTCTGACCCTGTGTATTTTTCGGTGGGTACCGTTTAATTTCATTACCCTGGCTACGTGTTAAAATGGTTATGAATTCATTTTGGATAAGTACGTACATAACCGACCAATCTTGGACTTTATTTCAATGTGTTGGTCAGGGTTCTGACCCTGTGTATTTTTCGGTGGGTACCGTTTAATTTCGCCACCCTGGCTACGTGTTAAAATGGGTCTGAAGTCACTCTGGATAAGTACGTACATAACCGACCAATCTTGGACTTTAATTCAATGTGTTGGTCAGGGTTCTGACTCTGTGTATTTTTCGGTGGGTACCGTTTAATTTCATTACCCTGGCTACGTGTTAAAATGGGTCTGAAGTCACTCTGGATAAGTACGTACATAACCGACCAATCTTGGACTTTATTTCAATATGTTGGTCAGGGTTCTGACCCTGTGTATTTTTCGGTGGGTACCGTTTAATTTCATTACCCTGGCTACGTGTTAAAATGGTTATGAATTCATTTTGGATAAGTACGTACATAACCGACCAATCTTGGACTTTATTTTGCATGCAGGTAAGGTACACCTACAGACATAACTGTGGACATATGCTTATACATATGTACTAAAACGTTAGTTAACATTTAATATCAGGCAATGCATTGGTTCATTACCCTGGCTACGTGTTAAAATGGTTATGAATTCATTTTGGATAAGTACGTACATAACCGACCAATCTTGGACTTTATTTCAATATGTTGGTCAGGGTTCTGACCCTGTGTATTTTTCGGTGGGTACCGTTTAATTTCATTACCCTGGCTACGTGTTAAAATGGTTATGAATTCACTCTGGATAAGTACGTACATAACCGACCAATCTTGGACTTTATTTCAATATGTTGGTCAGGGTTCTGACCCTGTGTATTTTTCGGTGGGTACCGTTTAATTTCATTACCCTGGCTACGTGTTAAAATGGGTATGAATTCATTTTGGATAAGTACGTACATAACCGACCAATCTTGGACTTTATATTTCAATGTGTTGGTCAGGGTTCTGACCCTGTGTATTTTTCGGTGGGTACCGTTTAATTTCATTACCCTGGCTACGTGTTAAAATGGTTATGAATTCATTTTGGATAAGTACGTACATAACCGACCAATCTTGGACTTTATTTCAATATGTTGGTCAGGGTTCTGACCCTGTGTATTTTTCGGTGGGTACCGTTTAATTTCATTACCCTGGCTACGTGTTAAAATGGTTATGAATTCATTTTGGATAAGTACGTACATAACCGACCAATCTTGGACTTTATTTCAATGTGTTGGTCAGGGTTCTGACCCTGTGTATTTTTCGGTGGGTACCGTTTAATTTCATTACCCTGGCTACGTGTTAAAATGGTTATGAATTCATTTTGGATAAGTACGTACATAACCGACCAATCTTGGACTTTATTTCAATATGTTGGTCAGGGTTCTGACCCTGTGTATTTTTCGGTGGGTACCGTTTAATTTCATTACCCTGGCTACGTGTTAAAATGGTTATGAATTCACTCTGGATAAGTACGTACATAACCGACCAATCTTGGACTTTATTTCAATATGTTGGTCAGGGTTCAGACCCTGTGTATTTTTCGGTGGGTACCGTTTAATTTCATTACCCTGGCTACGTGTTAAAATGGTTATGAATTCATTTTGGATAAGTACGTACATAACCGACCAATCTTGGACTTTATTTTGCATGCAGGTAAGGTACACCTACAGACATAACTGTGGACATTCAGTTCTTTTTATTTAGATCATGGCAATTTTTTGGTCAGAGCGCCCTCTAGTTTTGTGGAGAATCATGTTCATTTGGAATGCTCTGATTGGATGGAAGTTCAAGCCTAGCAAGGTGTGATAGAATTGGCCTGTTATGTTCAGATTCAAATAAGCATGAACCACTAATTTGACAGGGAAGTGATACTTATAATGCAGCAAGCTGTTCTAATTGCTGTTGTGGTAGAGTTTTTCTATTTTCCTGTCAAATGCATTTATTGGTCCACTGAAAAATGAAAATAATGTTCCCTGTAACTTAGACTCTTATTGATCAAGGCATTTTAAAAATCATGGGTGTTAACTCCCCTCAAGTTATGACCCGTTGTCCCCTACAGAATAATGGTTGCATCTAATATTAAAATAAAGATGGCGGAGTATAGCGTTGATTCATCTCGTTCTACTCTGGATTACTTGGAGTCAATAAAGATCCTAGAAAGTTAGTATTTATATGCCTGTGTGTTTTTTGTTTGTTTGTTTTTTCACTGTCTTTGACTTTCCCAGTATGTTTGTTGCTGTTGACAACAATTCAGTCCTCTGCCAGGCTTCAGTCAATGTTTTTCTTCACTACCTACCCAACTCCTCGTCGGGCACTATGTAGCTGGTGTGGTATATTTATCACAGACAGTAGGGCAATTGTCACATTTAGTGCTCCAAGAAAATATTCTCTGTCCATGTGTATTTATATAAATAGATGCAGTTTCTTTGGCTTGAATAACGATCACTGGCTTCGTACATACAGGTATACTGGTTTACCTGTTTCTAGTTGAAATATAGCCAATCTTATTAACCAAGACAGTTGGACATTTGCCACATGTCACAACACTCATTTCCAAGTGCCATAGCTTGAAACAAGTAGTCAAATCTGATATTGGCTGGAGCTTTAGTTTATATGGACATGGTAAATGGCAAACTAGATGGTCAGAAAGTAATAAAAATAATCACAGCTTTACTCCACCCACCCCACTATGAAGTAAAAGGCTGTTTATAAGGCCATGTATGATGGTTTCATTTTTCTTATGGAAAACAATTTTAATTAAAAACTTCTATGCTCCTGTACCCAACCGTGGGGGTTCATCACACTAAACAACAGGTGTCACTATTACTAAGATAAATGTACTTTTTTTTCATTAAAATTACTGAATGCTTATACATATGTACTAAAACGTTAGTTAACATTTAATATCAGGCAATGCATTGGTTCATTACCCTGGCTACGTGTTAAAATGGTTATGAATTCATTTTGGATAAGTACGTACATAACCGACCAATCTTGGACTTTATTTCAATATGTTGGTCAGGGTTCTGACCCTGTGTATTTTTCGGTGGGTACCGTTTAATTTCATTACCCTGGCTACGTGTTAAAATGGTTATGAATTCACTCTGGATAAGTACGTACATAACCGACCAATCTTGGACTTTATTTCAATATGTTGGTCAGGGTTCTGACCCTGTGTATTTTTCGGTGGGTACCGTTTAATTTCATTACCCTGGCTACGTGTTAAAATGGTTATGAATTCATTTTGGATAAGTACGTACATAACCGACCAATCTTGGACTTTATTTCAATGTGTTGGTCAGGGTTCTGACCCTGTGTATTTTTCGGTGGGTACCGTTTAATTTCGCCACCCTGGCTACGTGTTAAAATGGGTCTGAAGTCACTCTGGATAAGTACGTACATAACCGACCAATCTTGGACTTTAATTCAATGTGTTGGTCAGGGTTCTGACTCTGTGTATTTTTCGGTGGGTACCGTTTAATTTCATTACCCTGGCTACGTGTTAAAATGGGTCTGAAGTCACTCTGGATAAGTACGTACATAACCGACCAATCTTGGACTTTATTTCAATATGTTGGTCAGGGTTCTGACCCTGTGTATTTTTCGGTGGGTACCGTTTAATTTCATTACCCTGGCTACGTGTTAAAATGGTTATGAATTCATTTTGGATAAGTACGTACATAACCGACCAATCTTGGACTTTATTTTGCATGCAGGTAAGGTACACCTACAGACATAACTGTGGACATATGCTTATACATATGTACTAAAACGTTAGTTAACATTTAATATCAGGCAATGCATTGGTTCATTACCCTGGCTACGTGTTAAAATGGTTATGAATTCATTTTGGATAAGTACGTACATAACCGACCAATCTTGGACTTTATTTCAATATGTTGGTCAGGGTTCTGACCCTGTGTATTTTTCGGTGGGTACCGTTTAATTTCATTACCCTGGCTACGTGTTAAAATGGTTATGAATTCACTCTGGATAAGTACGTACATAACCGACCAATCTTGGACTTTATTTCAATATGTTGGTCAGGGTTCTGACCCTGTGTATTTTTCGGTGGGTACCGTTTAATTTCATTACCCTGGCTACGTGTTAAAATGGGTATGAATTCATTTTGGATAAGTACGTACATAACCGACCAATCTTGGACTTTATATTTCAATGTGTTGGTCAGGGTTCTGACCCTGTGTATTTTTCGGTGGGTACCGTTTAATTTCATTACCCTGGCTACGTGTTAAAATGGTTATGAATTCATTTTGGATAAGTACGTACATAACCGACCAATCTTGGACTTTATTTCAATATGTTGGTCAGGGTTCTGACCCTGTGTATTTTTCGGTGGGTACCGTTTAATTTCATTACCCTGGCTACGTGTTAAAATGGTTATGAATTCATTTTGGATAAGTACGTACATAACCGACCAATCTTGGACTTTATTTCAATGTGTTGGTCAGGGTTCTGACCCTGTGTATTTTTCGGTGGGTACCGTTTAATTTCATTACCCTGGCTACGTGTTAAAATGGTTATGAATTCATTTTGGATAAGTACGTACATAACCGACCAATCTTGGACTTTATTTCAATATGTTGGTCAGGGTTCTGACCCTGTGTATTTTTCGGTGGGTACCGTTTAATTTCATTACCCTGGCTACGTGTTAAAATGGTTATGAATTCACTCTGGATAAGTACGTACATAACCGACCAATCTTGGACTTTATTTCAATATGTTGGTCAGGGTTCAGACCCTGTGTATTTTTCGGTGGGTACCGTTTAATTTCATTACCCTGGCTACGTGTTAAAATGGTTATGAATTCATTTTGGATAAGTACGTACATAACCGACCAATCTTGGACTTTATTTTGCATGCAGGTAAGGTACACCTACAGACATAACTGTGGACATTCAGTTCTTTTTATTTAGATCATGGCAATTTTTTGGTCAGAGCGCCCTCTAGTTTTGTGGAGAATCATGTTCATTTGGAATGCTCTGATTGGATGGAAGTTCAAGCCTAGCAAGGTGTGATAGAATTGGCCTGTTATGTTCAGATTCAAATAAGCATGAACCACTAATTTGACAGGGAAGTGATACTTATAATGCAGCAAGCTGTTCTAATTGCTGTTGTGGTAGAGTTTTTCTATTTTCCTGTCAAATGCATTTATTGGTCCACTGAAAAATGAAAATAATGTTCCCTGTAACTTAGACTCTTATTGATCAAGGCATTTTAAAAATCATGGGTGTTAACTCCCCTCAAGTTATGACCCGTTGTCCCCTACAGAATAATGGTTGCATCTAATATTAAAATAAAGATGGCGGAGTATAGCGTTGATTCATCTCGTTCTACTCTGGATTACTTGGAGTCAATAAAGATCCTAGAAAGTTAGTATTTATATGCCTGTGTGTTTTTTGTTTGTTTGTTTTTTCACTGTCTTTGACTTTCCCAGTATGTTTGTTGCTGTTGACAACAATTCAGTCCTCTGCCAGGCTTCAGTCAATGTTTTTCTTCACTACCTACCCAACTCCTCGTCGGGCACTATGTAGCTGGTGTGGTATATTTATCACAGACAGTAGGGCAATTGTCACATTTAGTGCTCCAAGAAAATATTCTCTGTCCATGTGTATTTATATAAATAGATGCAGTTTCTTTGGCTTGAATAACGATCACTGGCTTCGTACATACAGGTATACTGGTTTACCTGTTTCTAGTTGAAATATAGCCAATCTTATTAACCAAGACAGTTGGACATTTGCCACATGTCACAACACTCATTTCCAAGTGCCATAGCTTGAAACAAGTAGTCAAATCTGATATTGGCTGGAGCTTTAGTTTATATGGACATGGTAAATGGCAAACTAGATGGTCAGAAAGTAATAAAAATAATCACAGCTTTACTCCACCCACCCCACTATGAAGTAAAAGGCTGTTTATAAGGCCATGTATGATGGTTTCATTTTCTTATGGAAAACAATTTTAATTAAAAACTTCTATGCTCCTGTACCCAACGTGGGGGTTCATCACACTAAACAACAGGTGTCACTATTACTAAGATAAATGTACTTTTTTTTCATTAAAATTACTGAATGCTTATACATATGTACTAAAACGTTAGTTAACATTTAATATCAGGCAATGCATTGGTTCATTACCCTGGCTACGTGTTAAAATGGTTATGAATTCATTTTGGATAAGTACGTACATAACCGACCAATCTTGGACTTTATTTCAATATGTTGGTCAGGGTTCTGACCCTGTGTATTTTTCGGTGGGTACCGT
>NW_028188826.1:0-21511 GCF_978046115.1 Saccoglossus kowalevskii | reverse complement strand
GATCAATAAGAGTCTAAGTTACAGGGAACATTATTTTCATTTTTCAGTGGACCAATAAATGCATTTGACAGGAAAATAGAAAAACTCTACCACAACAGCAATTAGAACAGCTTGCTGCATTATAAGTATCACTTCCCTGTCAAATTAGTGGTTCATGCTTATTTGAATCTGAACATAACAGGCCAATTCTATCACACCTTGCTAGGCTTGAACTTCCATCCAATCAGAGCATTCCAAATGAACATGATTCTCCACAAAACTAGAGGGCGCTCTGACCAAAAAATTGCCATGATCTAAATAAAAAGAACTGAATGTCCACAGTTATGTCTGTAGGTGTACCTTACCTGCATGCAAAATAAAGTCCAAGATTGGTCGGTTATGTACGTACTTATCCAAAATGAATTCATACCCATTTTAACACGTAGCCAGGGTAATGAAATTAAACGGTACCCACCGAAAAATACACAGGGTCAGAACCCTGACCAACATATTGAAATAAAGTCCAAGATTGGTCGGTTATGTACGTACTTATCCAGAGTGAATTCATAACCATTTTAACACGTAGCCAGGGTAATGAAATTAAACGGTACCCACCGAAAAATACACAGGGTCAGAACCCTGACCAACATATTGAAATAAAGTCCAAGATTGGTCGGTTATGTACGTACTTATCCAAAATGAATTCATACCCATTTTAACACGTAGCCAGGGTAATGAAATTAAACGGTACCCACCGAAAAATACACAGGGTCAGAACCCTGACCAACACATTGAAATAAAGTCCAAGATTGGTCGGTTATGTACGTACTTATCCAAAATGAATTCATAACCATTTTAACACGTAGCCAGGGTAATGAAATTAAACGGTACCCACCGAAAAATACACAGGGTCAGAACCCTGACCAACACATTGAAATATAAAGTCCAAGATTGGTCGGTTATGTACGTACTTATCCAAAATGAATTCATAACCATTTTAACACGTAGCCAGGGTAATGAAATTAAACGGTACCCACCGAAAAATACACAGGGTCAGAACCCTGACCAACACATTGAAATAAAGTCCAAGATTGGTCGGTTATGTACGTACTTATCCAGAGTGAATTCATAACCATTTTAACACGTAGCCAGGGTAATGAAATTAAACGGTACCCACCGAAAAATACACAGGGTCAGAACCCTGACCAACATATTGAAATAAAGTCCAAGATTGGTCGGTTATGTACGTACTTATCCAAAATGAATTCATAACCATTTTAACACGTAGCCAGGGTAATGAACCAATGCATTGCCTGATATTAAATGTTAACTAACGTTTTAGTACATATGTATAAGCATTCAGTAATTTTAATGAAAAAAAAGTACATTTATCTTAGTAATAGTGACACCTGTTGTTTAGTGTGATGAACCCCCACGGTTGGGTACAGGAGCATAGAAGTTTTTAATTAAAATTGTTTTCCATAAGAAAAATGAAACCATCATACATGGCCTTATAAACAGCCTTTTACTTCATAGTGGGGTGGGTGGAGTAAAGCTGTGATTATTTTTATTACTTTCTGACCATCTAGTTTGCCATTTACCATGTCCATATAAACTAAAGCTCCAGCCAATATCAGATTTGACTACTTGTTTCAAGCTATGGCACTTGGAAATGAGTGTTGTGACATGTGGCAAATGTCCAACTGTCTTGGTTAATAAGATTGGCTATATTTCAACTAGAAACAGGTAAACCAGTATACCTGTATGTACGAAGCAGTGATCGTTATTCAAGCCAAAGAAACTGCATCTATTTATATAAATACACATGGACAGAGAATATTTTCTTGGAGCACTAAATGTGACAATTGCCCTACTGTCTGTGATAAATATACCACACCAGCTACATAGTGCCCGACGAGGAGTTGGGTAGGTAGTGAAGAAAAACATTGACTGAAGCCTGGCAGAGGACTGAATTGTTGTCAACAGCAACAAACATACTGGGAAAGTCAAAGACAGTGAAAAAACAAACAAACAAAAAACACACAGGCATATAAATACTAACTTTCTAGGATCTTTATTGACTCCAAGTAATCCAGAGTAGAACGAGATGAATCAACGCTATACTCCGCCATCTTTATTTTAATATTAGATGCAACCATTATTCTGTAGGGGACAACGGGTCATAACTTGAGGGGAGTTAACACCCATGATTTTTAAAATGCCTTGATCAATAAGAGTCTAAGTTACAGGGAACATTATTTTCATTTTTCAGTGGACCAATAAATGCATTTGACAGGAAAATAGAAAAACTCTACCACAACAGCAATTAGAACAGCTTGCTGCATTATAAGTATCACTTCCCTGTCAAATTAGTGGTTCATGCTTATTTGAATCTGAACATAACAGGCCAATTCTATCACACCTTGCTAGGCTTGAACTTCCATCCAATCAGAGCATTCCAAATGAACATGATTCTCCACAAAACTAGAGGGCGCTCTGACCAAAAAATTGCCATGATCTAAATAAAAAGAACTGAATGTCCACAGTTATGTCTGTAGGTGTACCTTACCTGCATGCAAAATAAAGTCCAAGATTGGTCGGTTATGTACGTACTTATCCAAAATGAATTCATACCCATTTTAACACGTAGCCAGGGTAATGAAATTAAACGGTACCCACCGAAAAATACACAGGGTCAGAACCCTGACCAACATATTGAAATAAAGTCCAAGATTGGTCGGTTATGTACGTACTTATCCAGAGTGAATTCATAACCATTTTAACACGTAGCCAGGGTAATGAAATTAAACGGTACCCACCGAAAAATACACAGGGTCAGAACCCTGACCAACATATTGAAATAAAGTCCAAGATTGGTCGGTTATGTACGTACTTATCCAAAATGAATTCATACCCATTTTAACACGTAGCCAGGGTAATGAAATTAAACGGTACCCACCGAAAAATACACAGGGTCAGAACCCTGACCAACACATTGAAATAAAGTCCAAGATTGGTCGGTTATGTACGTACTTATCCAAAATGAATTCATAACCATTTTAACACGTAGCCAGGGTAATGAAATTAAACGGTACCCACCGAAAAATACACAGGGTCAGAACCCTGACCAACACATTGAAATAAAGTCCAAGATTGGTCGGTTATGTACGTACTTATCCAGAGTGAATTCATAACCATTTTAACACGTAGCCAGGGTAATGAAATTAAACGGTACCCACCGAAAAATACACAGGGTCAGAACCCTGACCAACATATTGAAATAAAGTCCAAGATTGGTCGGTTATGTACGTACTTATCCAAAATGAATTCATAACCATTTTAACACGTAGCCAGGGTAATGAAATTAAACGGTACCCACCGAAAAATACACAGGGTCAGAACCCTGACCAACACATTGAAATAAAGTCCAAGATTGGTCGGTTATGTACGTACTTATCCAAAATGAATTCATAACCATTTTAACACGTAGCCAGGGTAATGAAATTAAACGGTACCCACCGAAAAATACACAGGGTCAGAACCCTGACCAACACATTGAAATAAAGTCCAAGATTGGTCGGTTATGTACGTACTTATCCAGAGTGAATTCATAACCATTTTAACACGTAGCCAGGGTAATGAAATTAAACGGTACCCACCGAAAAATACACAGGGTCAGAACCCTGACCAACATATTGAAATAAAGTCCAAGATTGGTCGGTTATGTACGTACTTATCCAAAATGAATTCATAACCATTTTAACACGTAGCCAGGGTAATGAACCAATGCATTGCCTGATATTAAATGTTAACTAACGTTTTAGTACATATGTATAAGCATTCAGTAATTTTAATGAAAAAAAAGTACATTTATCTTAGTAATAGTGACACCTGTTGTTTAGTGTGATGAACCCCCACGGTTGGGTACAGGAGCATAGAAGTTTTTAATTAAAATTGTTTTCCATAAGAAAAATGAAACCATCATACATGGCCTTATAAACAGCCTTTTACTTCATAGTGGGGTGGGTGGAGTAAAGCTGTGATTATTTTTATTACTTTCTGACCATCTAGTTTGCCATTTACCATGTCCATATAAACTAAAGCTCCAGCCAATATCAGATTTGACTACTTGTTTCAAGCTATGGCACTTGGAAATGAGTGTTGTGACATGTGGCAAATGTCCAACTGTCTTGGTTAATAAGATTGGCTATATTTCAACTAGAAACAGGTAAACCAGTATACCTGTATGTACGAAGCCAGTGATCGTTATTCAAGCCAAAGAAACTGCATCTATTTATATAAATACACATGGACAGAGAATATTTTCTTGGAGCACTAAATGTGACAATTGCCCTACTGTCTGTGATAAATATACCACACCAGCTACATAGTGCCCGACGAGGAGTTGGGTAGGTAGTGAAGAAAAACATTGACTGAAGCCTGGCAGAGGACTGAATTGTTGTCAACAGCAACAAACATACTGGGAAAGTCAAAGACAGTGAAAAAACAAACAAACAAAAAACACACAGGCATATAAATACTAACTTTCTAGGATCTTTATTGACTCCAAGTAATCCAGAGTAGAACGAGATGAATCAACGCTATACTCCGCCATCTTTATTTTAATATTAGATGCAACCATTATTCTGTAGGGGACAACGGGTCATAACTTGAGGGGAGTTAACACCCATGATTTTTAAAATGCCTTGATCAATAAGAGTCTAAGTTACAGGGAACATTATTTTCATTTTTCAGTGGACCAATAAATGCATTTGACAGGAAAATAGAAAAACTCTACCACAACAGCAATTAGAACAGCTTGCTGCATTATAAGTATCACTTCCCTGTCAAATTAGTGGTTCATGCTTATTTGAATCTGAACATAACAGGCCAATTCTATCACACCTTGCTAGGCTTGAACTTCCATCCAATCAGAGCATTCCAAATGAACATGATTCTCCACAAAACTAGAGGGCGCTCTGACCAAAAAATTGCCATGATCTAAATAAAAAGAACTGAATGTCCACAGTTATGTCTGTAGGTGTACCTTACCTGCATGCAAAATAAAGTCCAAGATTGGTCGGTTATGTACGTACTTATCCAAAATGAATTCATACCCATTTTAACACGTAGCCAGGGTAATGAAATTAAACGGTACCCACCGAAAAATACACAGGGTCAGAACCCTGACCAACATATTGAAATAAAGTCCAAGATTGGTCGGTTATGTACGTACTTATCCAGAGTGAATTCATAACCATTTTAACACGTAGCCAGGGTAATGAAATTAAACGGTACCCACCGAAAAATACACAGGGTCAGAACCCTGACCAACACATTGAAATAAAGTCCAAGATTGGTCGGTTATGTACGTACTTATCCAGAGTGAATTCATAACCATTTTAACACGTAGCCAGGGTAATGAAATTAAACGGTACCCACCGAAAAATACACAGGGTCAGAACCCTGACCAACATATTGAAATAAAGTCCAAGATTGGTCGGTTATGTACGTACTTATCCAAAATGAATTCATAACCATTTTAACACGTAGCCAGGGTAATGAAATTAAACGGTACCCACCGAAAAATACACAGGGTCAGAACCCTGACCAACACATTGAAATAAAGTCCAAGATTGGTCGGTTATGTACGTACTTATCCAAAATGAATTCATAACCATTTTAACACGTAGCCAGGGTAATGAAATTAAACGGTACCCACCGAAAAATACACAGGGTCAGAACCCTGACCAACACATTGAAATAAAGTCCAAGATTGGTCGGTTATGTACGTACTTATCCAGAGTGAATTCATAACCATTTTAACACGTAGCCAGGGTAATGAAATTAAACGGTACCCACCGAAAAATACACAGGGTCAGAACCCTGACCAACATATTGAAATAAAGTCCAAGATTGGTCGGTTATGTACGTACTTATCCAAAATGAATTCATAACCATTTTAACACGTAGCCAGGGTAATGAAATTAAACGGTACCCACCGAAAAATACACAGGGTCAGAACCCTGACCAACACATTGAAATATAAAGTCCAAGATTGGTCGGTTATGTACGTACTTATCCAAAATGAATTCATAACCATTTTAACACGTAGCCAGGGTAATGAAATTAAACGGTACCCACCGAAAAATACACAGGGTCAGAACCCTGACCAACACATTGAAATAAAGTCCAAGATTGGTCGGTTATGTACGTACTTATCCAGAGTGAATTCATAACCATTTTAACACGTAGCCAGGGTAATGAAATTAAACGGTACCCACCGAAAAATACACAGGGTCAGAACCCTGACCAACATATTGAAATAAAGTCCAAGATTGGTCGGTTATGTACGTACTTATCCAAAATGAATTCATAACCATTTTAACACGTAGCCAGGGTAATGAACCAATGCATTGCCTGATATTAAATGTTAACTAACGTTTTAGTACATATGTATAAGCATTCAGTAATTTTAATGAAAAAAAAGTACATTTATCTTAGTAATAGTGACACCTGTTGTTTAGTGTGATGAACCCCCACGGTTGGGTACAGGAGCATAGAAGTTTTTAATTAAAATTGTTTTCCATAAGAAAAATGAAACCATCATACATGGCCTTATAAACAGCCTTTTACTTCATAGTGGGGTGGGTGGAGTAAAGCTGTGATTATTTTTATTACTTTCTGACCATCTAGTTTGCCATTTACCATGTCCATATAAACTAAAGCTCCAGCCAATATCAGATTTGACTACTTGTTTCAAGCTATGGCACTTGGAAATGAGTGTTGTGACATGTGGCAAATGTCCAACTGTCTTGGTTAATAAGATTGGCTATATTTCAACTAGAAACAGGTAAACCAGTATACCTGTATGTACGAAGCCAGTGATCGTTATTCAAGCCAAAGAAACTGCATCTATTTATATAAATACACATGGACAGAGAATATTTTCTTGGAGCACTAAATGTGACAATTGCCCTACTGTCTGTGATAAATATACCACACCAGCTACATAGTGCCCGACGAGGAGTTGGGTAGGTAGTGAAGAAAAACATTGACTGAAGCCTGGCAGAGGACTGAATTGTTGTCAACAGCAACAAACATACTGGGAAAGTCAAAGACAGTGAAAAAACAAACAAACAAAAAACACACAGGCATATAAATACTAACTTTCTAGGATCTTTATTGACTCCAAGTAATCCAGAGTAGAACGAGATGAATCAACGCTATACTCCGCCATCTTTATTTTAATATTAGATGCAACCATTATTCTGTAGGGGACAACGGGTCATAACTTGAGGGGAGTTAACACCCATGATTTTTAAAATGCCTTGATCAATAAGAGTCTAAGTTACAGGGAACATTATTTTCATTTTTCAGTGGACCAATAAATGCATTTGACAGGAAAATAGAAAAACTCTACCACAACAGCAATTAGAACAGCTTGCTGCATTATAAGTATCACTTCCCTGTCAAATTAGTGGTTCATGCTTATTTGAATCTGAACATAACAGGCCAATTCTATCACACCTTGCTAGGCTTGAACTTCCATCCAATCAGAGCATTCCAAATGAACATGATTCTCCACAAAACTAGAGGGCGCTCTGACCAAAAAATTGCCATGATCTAAATAAAAAGAACTGAATGTCCACAGTTATGTCTGTAGGTGTACCTTACCTGCATGCAAAATAAAGTCCAAGATTGGTCGGTTATGTACGTACTTATCCAAAATGAATTCATACCCATTTTAACACGTAGCCAGGGTAATGAAATTAAACGGTACCCACCGAAAAATACACAGGGTCAGAACCCTGACCAACATATTGAAATAAAGTCCAAGATTGGTCGGTTATGTACGTACTTATCCAGAGTGAATTCATAACCATTTTAACACGTAGCCAGGGTAATGAAATTAAACGGTACCCACCGAAAAATACACAGGGTCAGAACCCTGACCAACATATTGAAATAAAGTCCAAGATTGGTCGGTTATGTACGTACTTATCCAAAATGAATTCATACCCATTTTAACACGTAGCCAGGGTAATGAAATTAAACGGTACCCACCGAAAAATACACAGGGTCAGAACCCTGACCAACACATTGAAATAAAGTCCAAGATTGGTCGGTTATGTACGTACTTATCCAAAATGAATTCATAACCATTTTAACACGTAGCCAGGGTAATGAAATTAAACGGTACCCACCGAAAAATACACAGGGTCAGAACCCTGACCAACACATTGAAATAAAGTCCAAGATTGGTCGGTTATGTACGTACTTATCCAGAGTGAATTCATAACCATTTTAACACGTAGCCAGGGTAATGAAATTAAACGGTACCCACCGAAAAATACACAGGGTCAGAACCCTGACCAACATATTGAAATAAAGTCCAAGATTGGTCGGTTATGTACGTACTTATCCAAAATGAATTCATAACCATTTTAACACGTAGCCAGGGTAATGAAATTAAACGGTACCCACCGAAAAATACACAGGGTCAGAACCCTGACCAACACATTGAAATAAAGTCCAAGATTGGTCGGTTATGTACGTACTTATCCAAAATGAATTCATAACCATTTTAACACGTAGCCAGGGTAATGAAATTAAACGGTACCCACCGAAAAATACACAGGGTCAGAACCCTGACCAACACATTGAAATAAAGTCCAAGATTGGTCGGTTATGTACGTACTTATCCAGAGTGAATTCATAACCATTTTAACACGTAGCCAGGGTAATGAAATTAAACGGTACCCACCGAAAAATACACAGGGTCAGAACCCTGACCAACATATTGAAATAAAGTCCAAGATTGGTCGGTTATGTACGTACTTATCCAAAATGAATTCATAACCATTTTAACACGTAGCCAGGGTAATGAACCAATGCATTGCCTGATATTAAATGTTAACTAACGTTTTAGTACATATGTATAAGCATTCAGTAATTTTAATGAAAAAAAAGTACATTTATCTTAGTAATAGTGACACCTGTTGTTTAGTGTGATGAACCCCCACGGTTGGGTACAGGAGCATAGAAGTTTTTAATTAAAATTGTTTTCCATAAGAAAAATGAAACCATCATACATGGCCTTATAAACAGCCTTTTACTTCATAGTGGGGTGGGTGGAGTAAAGCTGTGATTATTTTTATTACTTTCTGACCATCTAGTTTGCCATTTACCATGTCCATATAAACTAAAGCTCCAGCCAATATCAGATTTGACTACTTGTTTCAAGCTATGGCACTTGGAAATGAGTGTTGTGACATGTGGCAAATGTCCAACTGTCTTGGTTAATAAGATTGGCTATATTTCAACTAGAAACAGGTAAACCAGTATACCTGTATGTACGAAGCCAGTGATCGTTATTCAAGCCAAAGAAACTGCATCTATTTATATAAATACACATGGACAGAGAATATTTTCTTGGAGCACTAAATGTGACAATTGCCCTACTGTCTGTGATAAATATACCACACCAGCTACATAGTGCCCGACGAGGAGTTGGGTAGGTAGTGAAGAAAAACATTGACTGAAGCCTGGCAGAGGACTGAATTGTTGTCAACAGCAACAAACATACTGGGAAAGTCAAAGACAGTGAAAAAACAAACAAACAAAAAACACACAGGCATATAAATACTAACTTTCTAGGATCTTTATTGACTCCAAGTAATCCAGAGTAGAACGAGATGAATCAACGCTATACTCCGCCATCTTTATTTTAATATTAGATGCAACCATTATTCTGTAGGGGACAACGGGTCATAACTTGAGGGGAGTTAACACCCATGATTTTTAAAATGCCTTGATCAATAAGAGTCTAAGTTACAGGGAACATTATTTTCATTTTTCAGTGGACCAATAAATGCATTTGACAGGAAAATAGAAAAACTCTACCACAACAGCAATTAGAACAGCTTGCTGCATTATAAGTATCACTTCCCTGTCAAATTAGTGGTTCATGCTTATTTGAATCTGAACATAACAGGCCAATTCTATCACACCTTGCTAGGCTTGAACTTCCATCCAATCAGAGCATTCCAAATGAACATGATTCTCCACAAAACTAGAGGGCGCTCTGACCAAAAAATTGCCATGATCTAAATAAAAAGAACTGAATGTCCACAGTTATGTCTGTAGGTGTACCTTACCTGCATGCAAAATAAAGTCCAAGATTGGTCGGTTATGTACGTACTTATCCAAAATGAATTCATACCCATTTTAACACGTAGCCAGGGTAATGAAATTAAACGGTACCCACCGAAAAATACACAGGGTCAGAACCCTGACCAACATATTGAAATAAAGTCCAAGATTGGTCGGTTATGTACGTACTTATCCAAAATGAATTCATAACCATTTTAACACGTAGCCAGGGTAATGAAATTAAACGGTACCCACCGAAAAATACACAGGGTCAGAACCCTGACCAACACATTGAAATAAAGTCCAAGATTGGTCGGTTATGTACGTACTTATCCAAAATGAATTCATAACCATTTTAACACGTAGCCAGGGTAATGAAATTAAACGGTACCCACCGAAAAATACACAGGGTCAGAACCCTGACCAACACATTGAAATAAAGTCCAAGATTGGTCGGTTATGTACGTACTTATCCAGAGTGAATTCATAACCATTTTAACACGTAGCCAGGGTAATGAAATTAAACGGTACCCACCGAAAAATACACAGGGTCAGAACCCTGACCAACATATTGAAATAAAGTCCAAGATTGGTCGGTTATGTACGTACTTATCCAAAATGAATTCATAACCATTTTAACACGTAGCCAGGGTAATGAACCAATGCATTGCCTGATATTAAATGTTAACTAACGTTTTAGTACATATGTATAAGCATTCAGTAATTTTAATGAAAAAAAAGTACATTTATCTTAGTAATAGTGACACCTGTTGTTTAGTGTGATGAACCCCCACGGTTGGGTACAGGAGCATAGAAGTTTTTAATTAAAATTGTTTTCCATAAGAAAAATGAAACCATCATACATGGCCTTATAAACAGCCTTTTACTTCATAGTGGGGTGGGTGGAGTAAAGCTGTGATTATTTTTATTACTTTCTGACCATCTAGTTTGCCATTTACCATGTCCATATAAACTAAAGCTCCAGCCAATATCAGATTTGACTACTTGTTTCAAGCTATGGCACTTGGAAATGAGTGTTGTGACATGTGGCAAATGTCCAACTGTCTTGGTTAATAAGATTGGCTATATTTCAACTAGAAACAGGTAAACCAGTATACCTGTATGTACGAAGCCAGTGATCGTTATTCAAGCCAAAGAAACTGCATCTATTTATATAAATACACATGGACAGAGAATATTTTCTTGGAGCACTAAATGTGACAATTGCCCTACTGTCTGTGATAAATATACCACACCAGCTACATAGTGCCCGACGAGGAGTTGGGTAGGTAGTGAAGAAAAACATTGACTGAAGCCTGGCAGAGGACTGAATTGTTGTCAACAGCAACAAACATACTGGGAAAGTCAAAGACAGTGAAAAAACAAACAAACAAAAAACACACAGGCATATAAATACTAACTTTCTAGGATCTTTATTGACTCCAAGTAATCCAGAGTAGAACGAGATGAATCAACGCTATACTCCGCCATTTTTATTTTAATATTAGATGCAACCATTATTCTGTAGGGGACAACGGGTCATAACTTGAGGGGAGTTAACACCCATGATTTTTAAAATGCCTTGATCAATAAGAGTCTAAGTTACAGGGAACATTATTTTCATTTTTCAGTGGACCAATAAATGCATTTGACAGGAAAATAGAAAAACTCTACCACAACAGCAATTAGAACAGCTTGCTGCATTATAAGTATCACTTCCCTGTCAAATTAGTGGTTCATGCTTATTTGAATCTGAACATAACAGGCCAATTCTATCACACCTTGCTAGGCTTGAACTTCCATCCAATCAGAGCATTCCAAATGAACATGATTCTCCACAAAACTAGAGGGCGCTCTGACCAAAAAATTGCCATGATCTAAATAAAAAGAACTGAATGTCCACAGTTATGTCTGTAGGTGTACCTTACCTGCATGCAAAATAAAGTCCAAGATTGGTCGGTTATGTACGTACTTATCCAAAATGAATTCATACCCATTTTAACACGTAGCCAGGGTAATGAAATTAAACGGTACCCACCGAAAAATACACAGGGTCAGAACCCTGACCAACATATTGAAATAAAGTCCAAGATTGGTCGGTTATGTACGTACTTATCCAGAGTGAATTCATAACCATTTTAACACGTAGCCAGGGTAATGAAATTAAACGGTACCCACCGAAAAATACACAGGGTCAGAACCCTGACCAACATATTGAAATAAAGTCCAAGATTGGTCGGTTATGTACGTACTTATCCAAAATGAATTCATACCCATTTTAACACGTAGCCAGGGTAATGAAATTAAACGGTACCCACCGAAAAATACACAGGGTCAGAACCCTGACCAACACATTGAAATAAAGTCCAAGATTGGTCGGTTATGTACGTACTTATCCAAAATGAATTCATAACCATTTTAACACGTAGCCAGGGTAATGAAATTAAACGGTACCCACCGAAAAATACACAGGGTCAGAACCCTGACCAACATATTGAAATAAAGTCCAAGATTGGTCGGTTATGTACGTACTTATCCAAAATGAATTCATAACCATTTTAACACGTAGCCAGGGTAATGAAATTAAACGGTACCCACCGAAAAATACACAGGGTCAGAACCCTGACCAACACATTGAAATAAAGTCCAAGATTGGTCGGTTATGTACGTACTTATCCAAAATGAATTCATAACCATTTTAACACGTAGCCAGGGTAATGAAATTAAACGGTACCCACCGAAAAATACACAGGGTCAGAACCCTGACCAACACATTGAAATAAAGTCCAAGATTGGTCGGTTATGTACGTACTTATCCAGAGTGAATTCATAACCATTTTAACACGTAGCCAGGGTAATGAAATTAAACGGTACCCACCGAAAAATACACAGGGTCAGAACCCTGACCAACATATTGAAATAAAGTCCAAGATTGGTCGGTTATGTACGTACTTATCCAAAATGAATTCATAACCATTTTAACACGTAGCCAGGGTAATGAACCAATGCATTGCCTGATATTAAATGTTAACTAACGTTTTAGTACATATGTATAAGCATTCAGTAATTTTAATGAAAAAAAAGTACATTTATCTTAGTAATAGTGACACCTGTTGTTTAGTGTGATGAACCCCCACGGTTGGGTACAGGAGCATAGAAGTTTTTAATTAAAATTGTTTTCCATAAGAAAAATGAAACCATCATACATGGCCTTATAAACAGCCTTTTACTTCATAGTGGGGTGGGTGGAGTAAAGCTGTGATTATTTTTATTACTTTCTGACCATCTAGTTTGCCATTTACCATGTCCATATAAACTAAAGCTCCAGCCAATATCAGATTTGACTACTTGTTTCAAGCTATGGCACTTGGAAATGAGTGTTGTGACATGTGGCAAATGTCCAACTGTCTTGGTTAATAAGATTGGCTATATTTCAACTAGAAACAGGTAAACCAGTATACCTGTATGTACGAAGCCAGTGATCGTTATTCAAGCCAAAGAAACTGCATCTATTTATATAAATACACATGGACAGAGAATATTTTCTTGGAGCACTAAATGTGACAATTGCCCTACTGTCTGTGATAAATATACCACACCAGCTACATAGTGCCCGACGAGGAGTTGGGTAGGTAGTGAAGAAAAACATTGACTGAAGCCTGGCAGAGGACTGAATTGTTGTCAACAGCAACAAACATACTGGGAAAGTCAAAGACAGTGAAAAAACAAACAAACAAAAAACACACAGGCATATAAATACTAACTTTCTAGGATCTTTATTGACTCCAAGTAATCCAGAGTAGAACGAGATGAATCAACGCTATACTCCGCCATCTTTATTTTAATATTAGATGCAACCATTATTCTGTAGGGGACAACGGGTCATAACTTGAGGGGAGTTAACACCCATGATTTTTAAAATGCCTTGATCAATAAGAGTCTAAGTTACAGGGAACATTATTTTCATTTTTCAGTGGACCAATAAATGCATTTGACAGGAAAATAGAAAAACTCTACCACAACAGCAATTAGAACAGCTTGCTGCATTATAAGTATCACTTCCCTGTCAAATTAGTGGTTCATGCTTATTTGAATCTGAACATAACAGGCCAATTCTATCACACCTTGCTAGGCTTGAACTTCCATCCAATCAGAGCATTCCAAATGAACATGATTCTCCACAAAACTAGAGGGCGCTCTGACCAAAAAATTGCCATGATCTAAATAAAAAGAACTGAATGTCCACAGTTATGTCTGTAGGTGTACCTTACCTGCATTTGAAATAAAGTCCAAGATTGGTCGGTTATGTACGTACTTATCCAAAATGAATTCATAACCATTTTAACACGTAGCCAGGGTAATGAAATTAAACGGTACCCACCGAAAAATACACAGGGTCTGAACCCTGACCAACATATTGAAATAAAGTCCAAGATTGGTCGGTTATGTACGTACTTATCCAAAATGAATTCATAACCATTTTAACACGTAGCCAGGGTAATGAAATTAAACGGTACCCACCGAAAAATACACAGGGTCAGAACCCTGACCAACACATTGAAATATAAAGTCCAAGATTGGTCGGTTATGTACGTACTTATCCAAAATGAATTCATAACCATTTTAACACGTAGCCAGGGTAATGAAATTAAACGGTACCCACCGAAAAATACACAGGGTCAGAACCCTGACCAACACATTGAAATAAAGTCCAAGATTGGTCGGTTATGTACGTACTTATCCAGAGTGAATTCATAACCATTTTAACACGTAGCCAGGGTAATGAAATTAAACGGTACCCACCGAAAAATACACAGGGTCAGAACCCTGACCAACATATTGAAATAAAGTCCAAGATTGGTCGGTTATGTACGTACTTATCCAAAATGAATTCATAACCATTTTAACACGTAGCCAGGGTAATGAAATTAAACGGTACCCACCGAAAAATACACAGGGTCAGAACCCTGACCAACACATTGAAATAAAGTCCAAGATTGGTCGGTTATGTACGTACTTATCCAAAATGAATTCATAACCATTTTAACACGTAGCCAGGGTAATGAAATTAAACGGTACCCACCGAAAAATACACAGGGTCAGAACCCTGACCAACACATTGAAATAAAGTCCAAGATTGGTCGGTTATGTACGTACTTATCCAAAATGAATTCATACCCATTTTAACACGTAGCCAGGGTGGTGAAATTAAACGGTACCCACCGAAAAATACACAGGGTCAGAACCCTGACCAACACATTGAAATAAAGTCCAAGATTGGTCGGTTATGTACGTACTTATCCAAAATGAATTCATAACCATTTTAACACGTAGCCAGGGTAATGAAATTAAACGGTACCCACCGAAAAATACACAGGGTCAGAACCCTGACCAACATATTGAAATAAAGTCCAAGATTGGTCGGTTATGTACGTACTTATCCAAAATGAATTCATAACCATTTTAACACGTAGCCAGGGTAATGAAATTAAACGGTACCCACCGAAAAATACACAGGGTCAGAACCCTGACCAACACATTGAAATAAAGTCCAAGATTGGTCGGTTATGTACGTACTTATCCAAAATGAATTCATAACCATTTTAACACGTAGCCAGGGTAATGAAATTAAACGGTACCCACCGAAAAATACACAGGGTCAGAACCCTGACCAACACATTGAAATAAAGTCCAAGATTGGTCGGTTATGTACGTACTTATCCAGAGTGAATTCATAACCATTTTAACACGTAGCCAGGGTAATGAAATTAAACGGTACCCATCGAAAAATACACAGGGTCAGAACCCTGACCAACATATTGAAATAAAGTCCAAGATTGGTCGGTTATGTACGTACTTATCCAAAATGAATTCATAACCATTTTAACACGTAGCCAGGGTAATGAAATTAAACGGTACCCACCGAAAAATACACAGGGTCAGAACCCTGACCAACACATTGAAATAAAGTCCAAGATTGGTCGGTTATGTACGTACTTATCCAAAATGAATTCATAACCATTTTAACACGTAGCCAGGGTAATGAAATTAAACGGTACCCACCGAAAAATACACAGGGTCAGAACCCTGACCAACACATTGAAATAAAGTCCAAGATTGGTCGGTTATGTACGTACTTATCCAGAGTGAATTCATAACCATTTTAACACGTAGCCAGGGTAATGAAATTAAACGGTACCCACCGAAAAATACACAGGGTCAGAACCCTGACCAACATATTGAAATAAAGTCCAAGATTGGTCGGTTATGTACGTACTTATCCAAAATGAATTCATAACCATTTTAACACGTAGCCAGGGTAATGAACCAATGCATTGCCTGATATTAAATGTTAACTAACGTTTTAGTACATATGTATAAGCATTCAGTAATTTTAATGAAAAAAAAGTACATTTATCTTAGTAATAGTGACACCTGTTGTTTAGTGTGATGAACCCCCACGGTTGGGTACAGGAGCATAGAAGTTTTTAATTAAAATTGTTTTCCATAAGAAAAATGAAACCATCATACATGGCCTTATAAACAGCCTTTTACTTCATAGTGGGGTGGGTGGAGTAAAGCTGTGATTATTTTTATTACTTTCTGACCATCTAGTTTGCCATTTACCATGTCCATATAAACTAAAGCTCCAGCCAATATCAGATTTGACTACTTGTTTCAAGCTATGGCACTTGGAAATGAGTGTTGTGACATGTGGCAAATGTCCAACTGTCTTGGTTAATAAGATTGGCTATATTTCAACTAGAAACAGGTAAACCAGTATACCTGTATGTACGAAGCCAGTGATCGTTATTCAAGCCAAAGAAACTGCATCTATTTATATAAATACACATGGACAGAGAATATTTTCTTGGAGCACTAAATGTGACAATTGCCCTACTGTCTGTGATAAATATACCACACCAGCTACATAGTGCCCGACGAGGAGTTGGGTAGGTAGTGAAGAAAAACATTGACTGAAGCCTGGCAGAGGACTGAATTGTTGTCAACAGCAACAAACATACTGGGAAAGTCAAAGACAGTGAAAAAACAAACAAACAAAAAACACACAGGCATATAAATACTAACTTTCTAGGATCTTTATTGACTCCAAGTAATCCAGAGTAGAACGAGATGAATCAACGCTATACTCCGCCATCTTTATTTTAATATTAGATGCAACCATTATTCTGTAGGGGACAACGGGTCATAACTTGAGGGGAGTTAACACCCATGATTTTTAAAATGCCTTGATCAATAAGAGTCTAAGTTACAGGGAACATTATTTTCATTTTTCAGTGGACCAATAAATGCATTTGACAGGAAAATAGAAAAACTCTACCACAACAGCAATTAGAACAGCTTGCTGCATTATAAGTATCACTTCCCTGTCAAATTAGTGGTTCATGCTTATTTGAATCTGAACATAACAGGCCAATTCTATCACACCTTGCTAGGCTTGAACTTCCATCCAATCAGAGCATTCCAAATGAACATGATTCTCCACAAAACTAGAGGGCGCTCTGACCAAAAAATTGCCATGATCTAAATAAAAAGAACTGAATGTCCACAGTTATGTCTGTAGGTGTACCTTACCTGCATGCAAAATAAAGTCCAAGATTGGTCGGTTATGTACGTACTTATCCAAAATGAATTCATAACCATTTTAACACGTAGCCAGGGTAATGAAATTAAACGGTACCCACCGAAAAATACACAGGGTCTGAACCCTGACCAACATATTGAAATAAAGTCCAAGATTGGTCGGTTATGTACGTACTTATCCAAAATGAATTCATAACCATTTTAACACGTAGCCAGGGTAATGAAATTAAACGGTACCCACCGAAAAATACACAGGGTCAGAACCCTGACCAACACATTGAAATAAAGTCCAAGATTGGTCGGTTATGTACGTACTTATCCAAAATGAATTCATAACCATTTTAACACGTAGCCAGGGTAATGAAATTAAACGGTACCCACCGAAAAATACACAGGGTCAGAACCCTGACCAACACATTGAAATAAAGTCCAAGATTGGTCGGTTATGTACGTACTTATCCAAAATGAATTCATACCCATTTTAACACGTAGCCAGGGTGGTGAAATTAAACGGTACCCACCGAAAAATACACAGGGTCAGAACCCTGACCAACACATTGAAATAAAGTCCAAGATTGGTCGGTTATGTACGTACTTATCCAAAATGAATTCATAACCATTTTAACACGTAGCCAGGGTAATGAAATTAAACGGTACCCACCGAAAAATACACAGGGTCAGAACCCTGACCAACATATTGAAATAAAGTCCAAGATTGGTCGGTTATGTACGTACTTATCCAAAATGAATTCATAACCATTTTAACACGTAGCCAGGGTAATGAAATTAAACGGTACCCACCGAAAAATACACAGGGTCAGAACCCTGACCAACACATTGAAATAAAGTCCAAGATTGGTCGGTTATGTACGTACTTATCCAAAATGAATTCATAACCATTTTAACACGTAGCCAGGGTAATGAAATTAAACGGTACCCACCGAAAAATACACAGGGTCAGAACCCTGACCAACACATTGAAATAAAGTCCAAGATTGGTCGGTTATGTACGTACTTATCCAGAGTGAATTCATAACCATTTTAACACGTAGCCAGGGTAATGAAATTAAACGGTACCCACCGAAAAATACACAGGGTCAGAACCCTGACCAACATATTGAAATAAAGTCCAAGATTGGTCGGTTATGTACGTACTTATCCAAAATGAATTCATAACCATTTTAACACGTAGCCAGGGTAATGAAATTAAACGGTACCCACCGAAAAATACACAGGGTCAGAACCCTGACCAACACATTGAAATAAAGTCCAAGATTGGTCGGTTATGTACGTACTTATCCAAAATGAATTCATAACCATTTTAACACGTAGCCAGGGTAATGAAATTAAACGGTACCCACCGAAAAATACACAGGGTCAGAACCCTGACCAACACATTGAAATAAAGTCCAAGATTGGTCGGTTATGTACGTACTTATCCAGAGTGAATTCATAACCATTTTAACACGTAGCCAGGGTAATGAAATTAAACGGTACCCACCGAAAAATACACAGGGTCAGAACCCTGACCAACATATTGAAATAAAGTCCAAGATTGGTCGGTTATGTACGTACTTATCCAAAATGAATTCATAACCATTTTAACACGTAGCCAGGGTAATGAACCAATGCATTGCCTGATATTAAATGTTAACTAACGTTTTAGTACATATGTATAAGCATTCAGTAATTTTAATGAAAAAAAAGTACATTTATCTTAGTAATAGTGACACCTGTTGTTTAGTGTGATGAACCCCCACGGTTGGGTACAGGAGCATAGAAGTTTTTAATTAAAATTGTTTTCCATAAGAAAAATGAAACCATCATACATGGCCTTATAAACAGCCTTTTACTTCATAGTGGGGTGGGTGGAGTAAAGCTGTGATTATTTTTATTACTTTCTGACCATCTAGTTTGCCATTTACCATGTCCATATAAACTAAAGCTCCAGCCAATATCAGATTTGACTACTTGTTTCAAGCTATGGCACTTGGAAATGAGTGTTGTGACATGTGGCAAATGTCCAACTGTCTTGGTTAATAAGATTGGCTATATTTCAACTAGAAACAGGTAAACCAGTATACCTGTATGTACGAAGCCAGTGATCGTTATTCAAGCCAAAGAAACTGCATCTATTTATATAAATACACATGGACAGAGAATATTTTCTTGGAGCACTAAATGTGACAATTGCCCTACTGTCTGTGATAAATATACCACACCAGCTACATAGTGCCCGACGAGGAGTTGGGTAGGTAGTGAAGAAAAACATTGACTGAAGCCTGGCAGAGGACTGAATTGTTGTCAACAGCAACAAACATACTGGGAAAGTCAAAGACAGTGAAAAAACAAACAAACAAAAAACACACAGGCATATAAATACTAACTTTCTAGGATCTTTATTGACTCCAAGTAATCCAGAGTAGAACGAGATGAATCAACGCTATACTCCGCCATCTTTATTTTAATATTAGATGCAACCATTATTCTGTAGGGGACAACGGGTCATAACTTGAGGGGAGTTAACACCCATGATTTTTAAAATGCCTTGATCAATAAGAGTCTAAGTTACAGGGAACATTATTTTCATTTTTCAGTGGACCAATAAATGCATTTGACAGGAAAATAGAAAAACTCTACCACAACAGCAATTAGAACAGCTTGCTGCATTATAAGTATCACTTCCCTGTCAAATTAGTGGTTCATGCTTATTTGAATCTGAACATAACAGGCCAATTCTATCACACCTTGCTAGGCTTGAACTTCCATCCAATCAGAGCATTCCAAATGAACATGATTCTCCACAAAACTAGAGGGCGCTCTGACCAAAAAATTGCCATGATCTAAATAAAAAGAACTGAATGTCCACAGTTATGTCTGTAGGTGTACCTTACCTGCATGCAAAATAAAGTCCAAGATTGGTCGGTTATGTACGTACTTATCCAAAATGAATTCATACCCATTTAACACGTAGCCAGGGTAATGAAATTAAACGGTACCCACCGAAAAATACACAGGGTCAGAACCCTGACCAACATATTGAAATAAAGTCCAAGATTGGTCGGTTATGTACGTACTTATCCAGAGTGAATTCATAACCATTTTAACACGTAGCCAGGGTAATGAAATTAAACGGTACCCACCGAAAAATACACAGGGTCAGAACCCTGACCAACATATTGAAATAAAGTCCAAGATTGGTCGGTTATGTACGTACTTATCCAAAATGAATTCATACCCATTTTAACACGTAGCCAGGGTAATGAAATTAAACGGTACCCACCGAAAAATACACAGGGTCAGAACCCTGACCAACACATTGAAATAAAGTCCAAGATTGGTCGGTTATGTACGTACTTATCCAAAATGAATTCATAACCATTTTAACACGTAGCCAGGGTAATGAAATTAAACGGTACCCACCGAAAAATACACAGGGTCAGAACCCTGACCAACACATTGAAATAAAGTCCAAGATTGGTCGGTTATGTACGTACTTATCCAGAGTGAATTCATAACCATTTTAACACGTAGCCAGGGTAATGAAATTAAACGGTACCCACCGAAAAATACACAGGGTCAGAACCCTGACCAACATATTGAAATAAAGTCCAAGATTGGTCGGTTATGTACGTACTTATCCAAAATGAATTCATAACCATTTTAACACGTAGCCAGGGTAATGAAATTAAACGGTACCCACCGAAAAATACACAGGGTCAGAACCCTGACCAACACATTGAAATAAAGTCCAAGATTGGTCGGTTATGTA
>NW_028188825.1:0-21627 GCF_978046115.1 Saccoglossus kowalevskii | reverse complement strand
ACAACAGCAATTAGAACAGCTTGCTGCATTATAAGTATCACTTCCCTGTCAAATTAGTGGTTCATGCTTATTTGAATCTGAACATAACAGGCCAATTCTATCACACCTTGCTAGGCTTGAACTTCCATCCAATCAGAGCATTCCAAATGAACATGATTCTCCACAAAACTAGAGGGCGCTCTGACCAAAAAATTGCCATGATCTAAATAAAAAGAACTGAATGTCCACAGTTATGTCTGTAGGTGTACCTTACCTGCATGCAAAATAAAGTCCAAGATTGGTCGGTTATGTACGTACTTATCCAAAATGAATTCATAACCATTTTAACACGTAGCCAGGGTAATGAAATTAAACGGTACCCACCGAAAAATACACAGGGTCTGAACCCTGACCAACATATTGAAATAAAGTCCAAGATTGGTCGGTTACGTACGTACTTATCCAAAATGAATTCATAACCATTTTAACACGTAGCCAGGGTAATGAAATTAAACGGTACCCACCGAAAAATACACAGGGTCAGAACCCTGACCAACATATTGAAATAAAGTCCAAGATTGGTCGGTTATGTACGTACTTATCCAAAATGAATTCATAACCATTTTAACACGTAGCCAGGGTAATGAAATTAAACGGTACCCACCGAAAAATACACAGGGTCAGAACCCTGACCAACACATTGAAATATAAAGTCCAAGATTGGTCGGTTATGTACGTACTTATCCAAAATGAATTCATAACCATTTTAACACGTAGCCAGGGTAATGAAATTAAACGGTACCCACCGAAAAATACACAGGGTCAGAACCCTGACCAACACATTGAAATATAAAGTCCAAGATTGGTCGGTTATGTACGTACTTATCCAAAATGAATTCATAACCATTTTAACACGTAGCCAGGGTAATGAAATTAAACGGTACCCACCGAAAAATACACAGGGTCAGAACCCTGACCAACATATTGAAATAAAGTCCAAGATTGGTCGGTTATGTACGTACTTATCCAAAATGAATTCATAACCATTTTAACACGTAGCCAGGGTAATGAAATTAAACGGTACCCACCGAAAAATACACAGGGTCAGAACCCTGACCAACACATTGAAATATAAAGTCCAAGATTGGTCGGTTATGTACGTACTTATCCAAAATGAATTCATAACCATTTTAACACGTAGCCAGGGTAATGAAATTAAACGGTACCCACCGAAAAATACACAGGGTCTGAACCCTGACCAACATATTGAAATAAAGTCCAAGATTGGTCGGTTATGTACGTACTTATCCAGAGTGAATTCATAACCATTTTAACACGTAGCCAGGGTAATGAAATTAAACGGTACCCACCGAAAAATACACAGGGTCTGAACCCTGACCAACATATTGAAATAAAGTCCAAGATTGGTCGGTTACGTACGTACTTATCCAAAATGAATTCATAACCATTTTAACACGTAGCCAGGGTAATGAACCAATGCATTGCCTGATATTAAATGTTAACTAACGTTTTAGTACATATGTATCAGCATTCAGTAATTTTAATGAAAAAAAAGTACATTTATCTTAGTAATAGTGACACCTGTTGTTTAGTGTGATGAACCCCCACGGTTGGGTACAGGAGCATAGAAGTTTTTAATTAAAATTGTTTTCCATAAGAAAAATGAAACCATCATACATGGCCTTATAAACAGCCTTTTACTTCATAGTGGGGTGGGTGGAGTAAAGCTGTGATTATTTTTATTACTTTCTGACCATCTAGTTTGCCATTTACCATGTCCATATAAACTAAAGCTCCAGCCAATATCAGATTTGACTACTTGTTTCAAGCTATGGCACTTGGAAATGAGTGTTGTGACATGTGGCAAATGTCCAACTGTCTTGGTTAATAAGATTGGCTATATTTCAACTAGAAACAGGTAAACCAGTATACCTGTATGTACGAAGCCAGTGATCGTTATTCAAGCCAAAGAAACTGCATCTATTTATATAAATACACATGGACAGAGAATATTTTCTTGGAGCACTAAATGTGACAATTGCCCTACTGTCTGTGATAAATATACCACACCAGCTACATAGTGCCCGACGAGGAGTTGGGTAGGTAGTGAAGAAAAACATTGACTGAAGCCTGGCAGAGGACTGAATTGTTGTCAACAGCAACAAACATACTGGGAAAGTCAAAGACAGTGAAAAAACAAACAAACAAAAAACACACAGGCATATAAATACTAACTTTCTAGGATCTTTATTGACTCCAAGTAATCCAGAGTAGAACGAGATGAATCAACGCTATACTCCGCCATCTTTATTTTAATATTAGATGCAACCATTATTCTGTAGGGGACAACGGGTCATAACTTGAGGGGAGTTAACACCCATGATTTTTAAAATGCCTTGATCAATAAGAGTCTAAGTTACAGGGAACATTATTTTCATTTTTCAGTGGACCAATAAATGCATTTGACAGGAAAATAGAAAAACTCTACCACAACAGCAATTAGAACAGCTTGCTGCATTATAAGTATCACTTCCCTGTCAAATTAGTGGTTCATGCTTATTTGAATCTGAACATAACAGGCCAATTCTATCACACCTTGCTAGGCTTGAACTTCCATCCAATCAGAGCATTCCAAATGAACATGATTCTCCACAAAACTAGAGGGCGCTCTGACCAAAAAATTGCCATGATCTAAATAAAAAGAACTGAATGTCCACAGTTATGTCTGTAGGTGTACCTTACCTGCATGCAAAATAAAGTCCAAGATTGGTCGGTTATGTACGTACTTATCCAAAATGAATTCATAACCATTTTAACACGTAGCCAGGGTAATGAAATTAAACGGTACCCACCGAAAAATACACAGGGTCTGAACCCTGACCAACATATTGAAATAAAGTCCAAGATTGGTCGGTTATGTACGTACTTATCCAAAATGAATTCATAACCATTTTAACACGTAGCCAGGGTAATGAAATTAAACGGTACCCACCGAAAAATACACAGGGTCAGAACCCTGACCAACACATTGAAATATAAAGTCCAAGATTGGTCGGTTATGTACGTACTTATCCAAAATGAATTCATAACCATTTTAACACGTAGCCAGGGTAATGAAATTAAACGGTACCCACCGAAAAATACACAGGGTCTGAACCCTGACCAACATATTGAAATAAAGTCCAAGATTGGTCGGTTATGTACGTACTTATCCAGAGTGAATTCATAACCATTTTAACACGTAGCCAGGGTAATGAAATTAAACGGTACCCACCGAAAAATACACAGGGTCTGAACCCTGACCAACATATTGAAATAAAGTCCAAGATTGGTCGGTTACGTACGTACTTATCCAAAATGAATTCATAACCATTTTAACACGTAGCCAGGGTAATGAACCAATGCATTGCCTGATATTAAATGTTAACTAACGTTTTAGTACATATGTATCAGCATTCAGTAATTTTAATGAAAAAAAAGTACATTTATCTTAGTAATAGTGACACCTGTTGTTTAGTGTGATGAACCCCCACGGTTGGGTACAGGAGCATAGAAGTTTTTAATTAAAATTGTTTTCCATAAGAAAAATGAAACCATCATACATGGCCTTATAAACAGCCTTTTACTTCATAGTGGGGTGGGTGGAGTAAAGCTGTGATTATTTTTATTACTTTCTGACCATCTAGTTTGCCATTTACCATGTCCATATAAACTAAAGCTCCAGCCAATATCAGATTTGACTACTTGTTTCAAGCTATGGCACTTGGAAATGAGTGTTGTGACATGTGGCAAATGTCCAACTGTCTTGGTTAATAAGATTGGCTATATTTCAACTAGAAACAGGTAAACCAGTATACCTGTATGTACGAAGCCAGTGATCGTTATTCAAGCCAAAGAAACTGCATCTATTTATATAAATACACATGGACAGAGAATATTTTCTTGGAGCACTAAATGTGACAATTGCCCTACTGTCTGTGATAAATATACCACACCAGCTACATAGTGCCCGACGAGGAGTTGGGTAGGTAGTGAAGAAAAACATTGACTGAAGCCTGGCAGAGGACTGAATTGTTGTCAACAGCAACAAACATACTGGGAAAGTCAAAGACAGTGAAAAAACAAACAAACAAAAAACACACAGGCATATAAATACTAACTTTCTAGGATCTTTATTGACTCCAAGTAATCCAGAGTAGAACGAGATGAATCAACGCTATACTCCGCCATCTTTATTTTAATATTAGATGCAACCATTATTCTGTAGGGGACAACGGGTCATAACTTGAGGGGAGTTAACACCCATGATTTTTAAAATGCCTTGATCAATAAGAGTCTAAGTTACAGGGAACATTATTTTCATTTTTCAGTGGACCAATAAATGCATTTGACAGGAAAATAGAAAAACTCTACCACAACAGCAATTAGAACAGCTTGCTGCATTATAAGTATCACTTCCCTGTCAAATTAGTGGTTCATGCTTATTTGAATCTGAACATAACAGGCCAATTCTATCACACCTTGCTAGGCTTGAACTTCCATCCAATCAGAGCATTCCAAATGAACATGATTCTCCACAAAACTAGAGGGCGCTCTGACCAAAAAATTGCCATGATCTAAATAAAAAGAACTGAATGTCCACAGTTATGTCTGTAGGTGTACCTTACCTGCATGCAAAATAAAGTCCAAGATTGGTCGGTTATGTACGTACTTATCCAAAATGAATTCATAACCATTTTAACACGTAGCCAGGGTAATGAAATTAAACGGTACCCACCGAAAAATACACAGGGTCTGAACCCTGACCAACATATTGAAATAAAGTCCAAGATTGGTCGGTTATGTACGTACTTATCCAAAATGAATTCATAACCATTTTAACACGTAGCCAGGGTAATGAAATTAAACGGTACCCACCGAAAAATACACAGGGTCAGAACCCTGACCAACACATTGAAATATAAAGTCCAAGATTGGTCGGTTATGTACGTACTTATCCAAAATGAATTCATAACCATTTTAACACGTAGCCAGGGTAATGAAATTAAACGGTACCCACCGAAAAATACACAGGGTCTGAACCCTGACCAACATATTGAAATAAAGTCCAAGATTGGTCGGTTATGTACGTACTTATCCAGAGTGAATTCATAACCATTTTAACACGTAGCCAGGGTAATGAAATTAAACGGTACCCACCGAAAAATACACAGGGTCTGAACCCTGACCAACATATTGAAATAAAGTCCAAGATTGGTCGGTTACGTACGTACTTATCCAAAATGAATTCATAACCATTTTAACACGTAGCCAGGGTAATGAACCAATGCATTGCCTGATATTAAATGTTAACTAACGTTTTAGTACATATGTATCAGCATTCAGTAATTTTAATGAAAAAAAAGTACATTTATCTTAGTAATAGTGACACCTGTTGTTTAGTGTGATGAACCCCCACGGTTGGGTACAGGAGCATAGAAGTTTTTAATTAAAATTGTTTTCCATAAGAAAAATGAAACCATCATACATGGCCTTATAAACAGCCTTTTACTTCATAGTGGGGTGGGTGGAGTAAAGCTGTGATTATTTTTATTACTTTCTGACCATCTAGTTTGCCATTTACCATGTCCATATAAACTAAAGCTCCAGCCAATATCAGATTTGACTACTTGTTTCAAGCTATGGCACTTGGAAATGAGTGTTGTGACATGTGGCAAATGTCCAACTGTCTTGGTTAATAAGATTGGCTATATTTCAACTAGAAACAGGTAAACCAGTATACCTGTATGTACGAAGCCAGTGATCGTTATTCAAGCCAAAGAAACTGCATCTATTTATATAAATACACATGGACAGAGAATATTTTCTTGGAGCACTAAATGTGACAATTGCCCTACTGTCTGTGATAAATATACCACACCAGCTACATAGTGCCCGACGAGGAGTTGGGTAGGTAGTGAAGAAAAACATTGACTGAAGCCTGGCAGAGGACTGAATTGTTGTCAACAGCAACAAACATACTGGGAAAGTCAAAGACAGTGAAAAAACAAACAAACAAAAAACACACAGGCATATAAATACTAACTTTCTAGGATCTTTATTGACTCCAAGTAATCCAGAGTAGAACGAGATGAATCAACGCTATACTCCGCCATCTTTATTTTAATATTAGATGCAACCATTATTCTGTAGGGGACAACGGGTCATAACTTGAGGGGAGTTAACACCCATGATTTTTAAAATGCCTTGATCAATAAGAGTCTAAGTTACAGGGAACATTATTTTCATTTTTCAGTGGACCAATAAATGCATTTGACAGGAAAATAGAAAAACTCTACCACAACAGCAATTAGAACAGCTTGCTGCATTATAAGTATCACTTCCCTGTCAAATTAGTGGTTCATGCTTATTTGAATCTGAACATAACAGGCCAATTCTATCACACCTTGCTAGGCTTGAACTTCCATCCAATCAGAGCATTCCAAATGAACATGATTCTCCACAAAACTAGAGGGCGCTCTGACCAAAAAATTGCCATGATCTAAATAAAAAGAACTGAATGTCCACAGTTATGTCTGTAGGTGTACCTTACCTGCATGCAAAATAAAGTCCAAGATTGGTCGGTTATGTACGTACTTATCCAAAATGAATTCATAACCATTTTAACACGTAGCCAGGGTAATGAAATTAAACGGTACCCACCGAAAAATACACAGGGTCTGAACCCTGACCAACATATTGAAATAAAGTCCAAGATTGGTCGGTTATGTACGTACTTATCCAAAATGAATTCATAACCATTTTAACACGTAGCCAGGGTAATGAAATTAAACGGTACCCACCGAAAAATACACAGGGTCAGAACCCTGACCAACACATTGAAATATAAAGTCCAAGATTGGTCGGTTATGTACGTACTTATCCAAAATGAATTCATAACCATTTTAACACGTAGCCAGGGTAATGAAATTAAACGGTACCCACCGAAAAATACACAGGGTCTGAACCCTGACCAACATATTGAAATAAAGTCCAAGATTGGTCGGTTATGTACGTACTTATCCAGAGTGAATTCATAACCATTTTAACACGTAGCCAGGGTAATGAAATTAAACGGTACCCACCGAAAAATACACAGGGTCTGAACCCTGACCAACATATTGAAATAAAGTCCAAGATTGGTCGGTTACGTACGTACTTATCCAAAATGAATTCATAACCATTTTAACACGTAGCCAGGGTAATGAACCAATGCATTGCCTGATATTAAATGTTAACTAACGTTTTAGTACATATGTATCAGCATTCAGTAATTTTAATGAAAAAAAAGTACATTTATCTTAGTAATAGTGACACCTGTTGTTTAGTGTGATGAACCCCCACGGTTGGGTACAGGAGCATAGAAGTTTTTAATTAAAATTGTTTTCCATAAGAAAAATGAAACCATCATACATGGCCTTATAAACAGCCTTTTACTTCATAGTGGGGTGGGTGGAGTAAAGCTGTGATTATTTTTATTACTTTCTGACCATCTAGTTTGCCATTTACCATGTCCATATAAACTAAAGCTCCAGCCAATATCAGATTTGACTACTTGTTTCAAGCTATGGCACTTGGAAATGAGTGTTGTGACATGTGGCAAATGTCCAACTGTCTTGGTTAATAAGATTGGCTATATTTCAACTAGAAACAGGTAAACCAGTATACCTGTATGTACGAAGCCAGTGATCGTTATTCAAGCCAAAGAAACTGCATCTATTTATATAAATACACATGGACAGAGAATATTTTCTTGGAGCACTAAATGTGACAATTGCCCTACTGTCTGTGATAAATATACCACACCAGCTACATAGTGCCCGACGAGGAGTTGGGTAGGTAGTGAAGAAAAACATTGACTGAAGCCTGGCAGAGGACTGAATTGTTGTCAACAGCAACAAACATACTGGGAAAGTCAAAGACAGTGAAAAAACAAACAAACAAAAAACACACAGGCATATAAATACTAACTTTCTAGGATCTTTATTGACTCCAAGTAATCCAGAGTAGAACGAGATGAATCAACGCTATACTCCGCCATCTTTATTTTAATATTAGATGCAACCATTATTCTGTAGGGGACAACGGGTCATAACTTGAGGGGAGTTAACACCCATGATTTTTAAAATGCCTTGATCAATAAGAGTCTAAGTTACAGGGAACATTATTTTCATTTTTCAGTGGACCAATAAATGCATTTGACAGGAAAATAGAAAAACTCTACCACAACAGCAATTAGAACAGCTTGCTGCATTATAAGTATCACTTCCCTGTCAAATTAGTGGTTCATGCTTATTTGAATCTGAACATAACAGGCCAATTCTATCACACCTTGCTAGGCTTGAACTTCCATCCAATCAGAGCATTCCAAATGAACATGATTCTCCACAAAACTAGAGGGCGCTCTGACCAAAAAATTGCCATGATCTAAATAAAAAGAACTGAATGTCCACAGTTATGTCTGTAGGTGTACCTTACCTGCATGCAAAATAAAGTCCAAGATTGGTCGGTTATGTACGTACTTATCCAAAATGAATTCATAACCATTTTAACACGTAGCCAGGGTAATGAAATTAAACGGTACCCACCGAAAAATACACAGGGTCTGAACCCTGACCAACATATTGAAATAAAGTCCAAGATTGGTCGGTTATGTACGTACTTATCCAAAATGAATTCATAACCATTTTAACACGTAGCCAGGGTAATGAAATTAAACGGTACCCACCGAAAAATACACAGGGTCAGAACCCTGACCAACACATTGAAATATAAAGTCCAAGATTGGTCGGTTATGTACGTACTTATCCAAAATGAATTCATAACCATTTTAACACGTAGCCAGGGTAATGAAATTAAACGGTACCCACCGAAAAATACACAGGGTCTGAACCCTGACCAACATATTGAAATAAAGTCCAAGATTGGTCGGTTATGTACGTACTTATCCAGAGTGAATTCATAACCATTTTAACACGTAGCCAGGGTAATGAAATTAAACGGTACCCACCGAAAAATACACAGGGTCTGAACCCTGACCAACATATTGAAATAAAGTCCAAGATTGGTCGGTTACGTACGTACTTATCCAAAATGAATTCATAACCATTTTAACACGTAGCCAGGGTAATGAACCAATGCATTGCCTGATATTAAATGTTAACTAACGTTTTAGTACATATGTATCAGCATTCAGTAATTTTAATGAAAAAAAAGTACATTTATCTTAGTAATAGTGACACCTGTTGTTTAGTGTGATGAACCCCCACGGTTGGGTACAGGAGCATAGAAGTTTTTAATTAAAATTGTTTTCCATAAGAAAAATGAAACCATCATACATGGCCTTATAAACAGCCTTTTACTTCATAGTGGGGTGGGTGGAGTAAAGCTGTGATTATTTTTATTACTTTCTGACCATCTAGTTTGCCATTTACCATGTCCATATAAACTAAAGCTCCAGCCAATATCAGATTTGACTACTTGTTTCAAGCTATGGCACTTGGAAATGAGTGTTGTGACATGTGGCAAATGTCCAACTGTCTTGGTTAATAAGATTGGCTATATTTCAACTAGAAACAGGTAAACCAGTATACCTGTATGTACGAAGCCAGTGATCGTTATTCAAGCCAAAGAAACTGCATCTATTTATATAAATACACATGGACAGAGAATATTTTCTTGGAGCACTAAATGTGACAATTGCCCTACTGTCTGTGATAAATATACCACACCAGCTACATAGTGCCCGACGAGGAGTTGGGTAGGTAGTGAAGAAAAACATTGACTGAAGCCTGGCAGAGGACTGAATTGTTGTCAACAGCAACAAACATACTGGGAAAGTCAAAGACAGTGAAAAAACAAACAAACAAAAAACACACAGGCATATAAATACTAACTTTCTAGGATCTTTATTGACTCCAAGTAATCCAGAGTAGAACGAGATGAATCAACGCTATACTCCGCCATCTTTATTTTAATATTAGATGCAACCATTATTCTGTAGGGGACAACGGGTCATAACTTGAGGGGAGTTAACACCCATGATTTTTAAAATGCCTTGATCAATAAGAGTCTAAGTTACAGGGAACATTATTTTCATTTTTCAGTGGACCAATAAATGCATTTGACAGGAAAATAGAAAAACTCTACCACAACAGCAATTAGAACAGCTTGCTGCATTATAAGTATCACTTCCCTGTCAAATTAGTGGTTCATGCTTATTTGAATCTGAACATAACAGGCCAATTCTATCACACCTTGCTAGGCTTGAACTTCCATCCAATCAGAGCATTCCAAATGAACATGATTCTCCACAAAACTAGAGGGCGCTCTGACCAAAAAATTGCCATGATCTAAATAAAAAGAACTGATATATATATATATATATATATATATATATATATATATACATACATACATACATACATACATAATGCAGCAGCACATAACACGGCGGTAGTAATATAGAATATGAATTGTATTTATGTAATACAGGTGATATACGACGTATGTATTTTACTAATATTCCTATCTGATTAAACCTCGTCATGCATGGAGAGCAATAACATAACTCATTTGCCACATTCAACATACAGTAATATGAATCATTTATACAGTGAAACATTTATTTTAATCCAAATTGATCATTTTTGCCATTTTCGTGACACTGATGTAATTTCATTTCAGATGCGATGAGCAATAAAAGATCTGATTTCCGGAATGCGGATTATCCTTCATTGTAGCAGATGGTGCCATATCTAACAAGTATATACAATGTCGAGAAGCGCAGTTTTGTCGCATTTCAATATGAGGAAGGTGAAAGGTAAAACTCAGATAAGGATTTTGTAGCAATAAATTTGCATTCAAATATATATGTATAATGTAAGTATTCGATATTGGATGTACTGGTGCTTTTATATTTTAATGTATTCACGAATATCATTGCTCCTGATTTGAAGCCTAATATAGGCATTTGATGTGTCTCATTGTACACTCAGAACAGTATATGATTGAATTATACACGCAGTGTTAAAGATAGTTTCATGTTGTTAATATCGTACGATTTTGATATTGTCCAGAAAACAAGTAATATTAATTAAACATTAGAAAAATGAATAGAAAAGTATGAGTGTCTCGAGAACTGTAAAACCGATATTTTAAAAAAAGATTACCATGTTGACAGGAACCTTGGGCTAATCTGCACTGGCTCGGAAGGTTGTAAATGATTAGCTAGTTTGAATTTGCATAACAATACTGACAATGAACGTGCATTCAACGCCACAAGTTTTTTTTGTTTTTTTAGCCAATCAGAATTCATCTTCCGAGCCAGTGCAGATCAGCCGGGAACCTTCGATGGTTATTCAACGCATAGTCAACTTTACCCCCATTAATCATCATTGTTTACAGGGGAATAAAAGAACTGCCTAATAGGCCATCTGTGCATGCCCAGACGATCACGTGTTTAATGTGATCGTAGCAGATTTGTGACATCTGGCTTGCATATCACTACATGGCAAACTGTTTTCTGCACTGTATTTTAAACCACAGCCCTATTCACGTACATCACGTCAGAAATAAATACTTAACAAATTAACTATCGTCAGACATGGTATTACACAACATCTTGTTTTGCGTGTTCTTGCGTGTTGCGTGTTTTGCGTGTTCTTATTTTATGATAGCTTTTAGTGAAACATTATCAAACTTTAAAGATAATAAAACAGTCAATAGTCCATAGTGTAATATCATATGGGACAAGCATTTATCATTTAAGCTACCTACTTTCAACCTCCATGTTTTTCATTTCTGAGACTTCTACACGCAGGGAAGACGAACCTATATTCCCCAAATTAGTGCCGTTGGTACTCGGTGAACCAACGTTTTTTCCCCGAGGAGTAAAAACTTGCACCTCCCGATTTTGCACAGAAGTACTCCATATACAAACTTGCTTACGCAAACGTTTCGTGGTATAACATGCGAAGCGATGGTTTATTGCTTGATTTTAATGTGCTGAATAATCCAAATATCTAGCTGAATCGAGATCACACACAGCTATGAACAGTGTTCAACTGTTCAAAAGTTACAATACAAAATATTATCGCTCATTTTGTAAGAACGTGTACATAGTGTATTATCACATCTCACTGCTGTTACGCATGCTATGATTGGTTGAGACTCGGTCACATGACATGGAATAAAAATGGATATTACATGGTATATTGCCCGCCAAGTGGATATTACATGGGTATATCACATGGATGACGTCACTGAAATTACTGCGCAACGATACTGCGCATAACAAATTGTCGTTCGCTGCACTGGTGCTGCTCTGGCCGCTGTTGCTTTCGGGGTTGCTTTCAGGGTTTTGAAGGAACTTTAGCCATCCGAAATAGACAGTGAACGTGCCAGAATGGATATTAAGTAAGATACTCTGTTTTGATGTATAAGGTATTTTTTATATGGAGCGAAAATGTACGGCAAAGCCGCCACTGAAACGTCGCAGCCGGGGTCGCTGCAGCGCGTTCTATGCTGTGAGCATTTCTACGCGTTCCACGCCGATGCTAACCGAAAACACTCTAAAGCTGTGTTGGCTTGTGAATAGGTGTGGTACGTTCGCGGGAAAGTAATTTCAGTCACTTCCAAGGCACTCTGACATTTTTATCTGTAGAGTCATCAAATAACTTGCGTTTGAGAATTTCTCAATTCCTTTCAAAAATGTTATTCTCGATAATTTGAGTGATCCACACTGCTGAAACACGGTTCAAATAAAAAGACTATACATGGCTGAAAATAACATTTACTGAGTGTATTTCGTTGTTTTTTCAGCAAACAATGTATGTATGTTATTGAGTAATGTGAAACTTGTTATAATAGATAAAATAAAATATTGCATACTTCAATATAAGTGTTGTTATTTTGTGGGAGAGCGGGTGTGAGTGATGTATGGTAGCTGTGATTGTCATGGTGGATGTCTGTTCGATGTGATAAAATAAATAACACATGGTTATTCCGGCAATATCACGATTTGTTGTCTGACCATCATCCCTTGGGCTGGCAACAAATCGTGATATTACCCTCACAAGCATGTGTTATTATTTAATGAATAAAACAACACATGATGCCAGAATCAGAACAAAAAGCTAGAATATACACACATTTTTGGGAATTTTGCTATGCTCCCACCCTCGCAGACGTTCTATGAAATGAATTTCATGCCCCAAAATTGAAATTAAACGAGAATAGCATGGGAGGTAATATATATACAGTAATATATGGCAAATTGGACACTATTTAGTGATTTTCATAACGTGCATCTACCTCTTCAGCGCCCCTCTCCTTGTGACAGTAGTACAATTCAATTAGATCAATCAGTGATATATTCAAAAAGATTATATACTAACTATGGAATAATAATAATATTCTCCATTGTTGTCAAGGAGTATATTAGTATACATGACAGAATTTACGATGTTTGGTCTCCAAACTATGCCTGGAAAATGGGAAGCACTAGGTCAACAGACGTACACAACATATTTCGCAGTCATTGTCGAACTTATTACACTCAGTATGTAATAATTAAAAAGACATGCGTATATACATTAGTTGTGGTGCCTACAAGCAGGAGTATGTGGCATATGATCGAAATGAACTGAACCAAGCTCCAGGGTAGGTTTGTTTTTGTTTTTGGCGAACTGCATACTAGAATTGTTGACATCCGGTACACTCACAAATCTACCAGATATTCCAGTTTAATGTGTAATACATTGTATTATTCTGAAAAAAAACCACTTTTGTATTTTTATTTTAAGGTATATTGAATCACATTACAATGCCAGCCAGCCTAGTTATCACATTGTTCAATGATTGGTTGATTTTACATAAACACACGTTGCGTACTTTTGTGTATAATAAATGTTTATATAAGGTGGCTTTTGTATTTGTGTATGAACTGGTCTTGATAATGGTAATAAAGTGTTTGGTATTTTAATCATCCTTCTATAAACCCACATTTTCGATGTTTTCGAAGTAAAAACTGTCGATTATCATTCACTACATGTATTCAATTTATCCGGTTTTCACGATTTAACGTTAGCTAACATGGGGCTTTAACGGAATTCCAAAGACAGCACTTATTGGAAAATAATGTCTTGAGTTTAACCTAATGACCAACGATGATGAATCACGTTGACAAGACTATTCTTAGAAACAATTATGGTTGCAAGAGCACTGTTGTAATTGCTTACTATTGTGTACCCGAGGTCCAATGAACAATATCAATATAAATATTAATACAATCATAGTACATCACGTATGCCGAACGGTTATTATTATTCAATCAAAGTATTTAATAAGCACGAATATGTACATCGAGGATGTATTCGTGGGCTTGGACATTATAAATGAATGCTACTACCTTGTCAAATAAATTCAGTAGCTTGTCAAATTAGTGACCACCGAAAGCGTTCTAGAAATCATGTATTTTGATTGCCCAAATCCGATTCAGGTACACTAGGATATAGACTAATTAGTATTATTGTTGATACTTCACTATACACGCTTTTGAGTCCAAACCTTTATTTAATTAAGGACTGCACTTGCAAATAAGACAATCATTGCTAACGACATTAGCGAAATACTACACAATAAGAAAGTTACTTCCACCATAGTCCCTTTCAGTTTGTTCCTATTCTGTCTCACACATCTAGCCATGCAATAGCCTCTGAAATATTTAAATGAAAAAGGCATTTGCAAAGTATAAATATTGACAATAGTTATAGTAGTACCAATAAACCAATCTCCAATTATCAGTAGTCTAGAAAAAATATACTGACAAAATGGATGGAAACAGAACATCACAAACCCCCACAAGGGAGTCAGACCAGGTGCACGTTAAGGGTAAGCATCTGATGCTGGCATGCCACACCCACCGTGATGTTCCAAAGTCATGTCGGGGAAATATTTTACTGGACAAACAGCAAGTCACAAGGACAAACACGACCACATACATCAAGCAACACACAAATCTGCAATCATGTTACAGACAGGAATCCCATAGGAAGCCACCAAATCATGATGGTGACCAAAAAACTTCTTAAATGCACGTTTAAGTCGAGGAATCAGAAACCCTTGGCTTATCAACTTGGCAGTCAATAGCCGAGATCTGGTCAGGAAATCTGAATACCTAGAACATGCTCTCAAGTAACACACAAGCTGTGAAGTATAAACTCCATAAGCTGGTGATGTAGGAATGCTGCTATCGATAATAACAAAATTAAAATCGTCACGCTTGTCATACAGCCTAGTATGCAGTTTTCCACTGCTGTCAAATTCGAGTAGTAGATCAAGATATGAAGCAGAATTCAGTGTGTCAGTAGTATCTTTAATTTGAAGTTCATTAGGATAAATAGCATGTAATTAACTACTGAACTGGGGATTGTTCAGTGACAGAACATCATCAATATAACTAAATGTGAAATTGGAGGAACGAGTCAGTTTCTTGGCTTAATCTTTCATTAAACCTTCAATAAATTCCGCTTCATAAGAATACAAAAACAAATCAGCAAGCAACGGGGTGCCACGAGAATACCAACAGTTTACTGAAAGATTTGCCCACCACAAAGAACAAAATTAATATGTTGTCAATGAGAATTTTTTTACTAAATCCTCTTTAGTATATTTCTGATTTGAATCGAATGATTTTGAACAAAGTAGCAAGATATATGATTCAAGACTAAATACTTACATCGACGTCTGCCATTTACGTTAAAGAAACATTGAAAAATCAAATCTTTAAACTGGGAATGTGGTATAGACGTATAAAGTGTGGAAAAATCATGTGTATATTATGGATATTACTGAGAGAACGAGATTTTAAATTTTCCAGCAACTCAATTATCATCATAGTGATACACTGTGTGACTAGTCGTTTTCCTTATTTCCTTATTATTATAACAGGTGATATAAATAGTGTGCAGAATGCTGGTCATCGAATGATCTACCACCACAGATGCGATGCGATGTTATATTTTCTAAAAGTGGTAAATATCAAATGCAGATATGCAGAATTATAAACAACTTTAAAAAAACTTAAAAGATCATATACTATGTTATCAAAATGTTACCACACAATGCCATACCATACCATACCATACCATACCATACCATACCATACCATACCATACCATACCATACCATACCATACCACATAAGTAATTAAAATTATACAATCGAATAGGAACTGATTGTGTCCCTCTACTTGCCGACTTAGTAGTAGGCAAGTCTATGGTAACATAATGTACTGTGAATTATTCAACATTTTCTGCAGGTCATACTGATAATCACAAAATGAGTTATTTTAATCGCTTCGAGGTATCTGTATCAATACTGGCATGTCAGGTGTTTCTCGGTCCGGGTTAATTAATGTAGCAACATGGGGGGGGGGCGAGTTAAAACTATGTGAACAGTACATCTCATAGTTACTAACCCGGGAAATATAACAATCTATACATAATCTGTAAGCATGTAGTGCACATGTAGTACCGAAGTTTGTCGCCCAATTTTGTAATTGAGCCTTCTTGACTATTTCAACTATTATAAACACAGTTATTTTAGTTTCTCAATCACGCGAATGATCGTATTTACCTATTCAAGCTTTCAGATAAAGTACAGGTTGTTGTAGTAGCATGCTTAGTAACTTAGTAAAAAATATCTGAATAAAATTCAATTCCTAACTCGTGTTTCTCTTACTACCCTAATGGCAAGATGCTCTGAATTATATTTTCATAACGAACTAAAGACTCTTCTTAATTGGGCAATGACATATTGCCTTTATACGTGTGCCTTTTAATCTGACATTTGATAGTAAATTAAGAAACTTTCAATGGAAGCTCTTACATAACATTTTGAGATGAAACAATAAATTATGTAAAATATGTTTAGTTCCATCTGCGTTATGCGGTAATGATAAGGAGACTGTAATTAACTTTTTTACGATTAAAGCATTACCAATAGGCTCTGGACAAAACTCGCTAAAACAAGAAGTAAATTATTGATGGGGGACTTTGCTTTGCCTGAACTGGTTAATTTCTTTGTATTAATGTGGAAGAGTTTTCGATATTATTTTAGATGTTAAATTGTTAAATTCAAACATAACATAACACTGTTTGTACCATTCTGTTTTTGTCTTTTGTAATGCAATACATCGTATTTTTATTTTCTCGTGTATCTTTCAATTATGTTGCTGAAATAATAACAAAACACATGCCATTAATCAAATAAATCAACAGCTTTACATTTCCATACTGAAACATATTTTGTATAATAGTTGTACCAAAAGAAATGCTGATAAGTCTTGGGTCTTGTCTTTTTCAGAAGACACTGAATGTTATCTTAAATAAAAAAAAACCACACATTTCTCCTCACTTAGTGGGCAACAGCGTTATAGCATACATACTTCACAACACTTTCCTGAGGTGGAAATGATTTTCGGTGTTTTGTTCTCGACGTGATCATCACTTATTCACATGGTTGTACTGATATATTTATGTTATTATTTGCCTATAGGCATGACATTTCAAAATACCCTTATTTCTTTTTATACGCTTACATATTAGATGCGTGTTAGCCAGTCATCTCATTTATGTTGAACCATGAGTGTGTGACGTTTCGGTAACCTCGTATAATGGCAGTATAGTGCTTTATTATGTCAATATATAAAGCCAATATATAAGCTTGAACAATTCATTGCATAAAATAGGCATTATGGGTAACACGCAAACCTCACAATATGTGAAATATACATGCATACAAATATTTCCTTGCGTGCTAAAATAGAGAGTGTTAACTCCGTGTGCTTTAATTATTAATATCAGAACTAAGTATATTGCACCAATTTAATATTTCGAGAGCCAAAGCGTCTGCTGTGGGAACTTTTCTCACCGCTTCTCTCGGGAAGACGAGTGGGTGTTAAAATTGAGATGAAATTGAATAGCAGCGCTCAGCTGGTATTTGTCACTTTTGAACATAAAAATAAACGAATGACTAAGCATTAATAATATTTTAAGAGAAGACCCGGAGTTATTACATTAACACGGACAGGGCGACTAACTTGCCTCATCGCATGTTTTACTAAAGCAAACACAATAAAACAGCATGTAACACGACACGGGTGGAATTTATAGCTCATTTATTGTAAATTCATACACGTATGATACAGTAGAATTGGTTGTAGAATTTTTGCTTTGTTAAGGCCAAATATATCCTGTATAAATTGTGTGGAAATGTTATATGTTGCCAACACCTGTCATGTTTTTACACAATTCCGAGCATGATCACTACTAACCTCCAACTGCGTTGTACAGTCATTGTTTCTCGCATTTTGAATTTTCGCAATATTGCAGTTTTATTTAGCTTGCATTCAGTGTGCATATTGTGATCAGTATTAGATTGAATACAAATTAACATTTACAATATGTAGTCGCGACTGTTGATGCATATATATTAGAACTATTAAAGCGTAATCAAACAATATATTGTACACATGTTGTACACGTGGCGTGGTGCCGATATCGGCCAAGACGCGGAACGACTAACATAGACCTTTGAATAAAAAATATTCTTAGACGGTATAAGTAAATATTGCTGATACGTCTGTTAGTATTTTTATATCAGCCGTTTCTGATCTCGCACAGGAAATTAACATCGACAAATTGTGTAGTTCGCCTAAAGGAAATAAACTGGGCGAATTTCCCAGAAGGCTGTTAACAAGAGATTTGTAAGACATGACGGACATTTTCCTATCTCACTTGGAATATATTTCTGTCCTTTGGGCTATTGTCAGGTTCACGATGACGTGGTCATATTTAGTCCGTGCCAGTCATTCGTCAACATTGTAAAAAAAAAATCGCCTCATGATCAATAGATAACAAAGTGAATGTACAACTGAGATTAATCTGATAGCATAACATAGCATGAGCTTGTATTGGCTAAACAGATCAAACGAATTCATTAACGTATGTTAACAATTTCAAATACAATTTCCCTGCATTCATATATCTATTGGGGCATCTTTGAGGTTTTTAATAACTGTCTAATCCTTTAGACATCTGGCATATGTGTCTGATCACTTAGGCATCTGCAATAACCACCCACAAGATTATTGGCGCCATGGAGAGGGGTGACATGTGTGTGATTATGATTCAATACAGGCTATCCATAGGTGTCGACATGAAGCAAATTATCGGTCTGCGTGCGTGAATGAAATGCAAATGTCATGACAGACATGTTACATTATTCAATTATAACACACGGTTGGTTTGCTGACCATGCTTTGCGAATTATTCCAATTGATACAGAAAGTCGTTGAAACATCACAAAACCAATTATGTTCTCTTGTACGAGACATATACGTATATTCACTGCAGTTAGGTATATAGGTAGGCACACAACAAACACACCAGACGCATAAATACCAATACCATGTTTCTAAAAACTAATACCATTTTCTGGGAACCAATGTCTGTTAACCGAATTGGAATTATACATATGTATTTCCATATGATTTGTCACGAATGAACGTGGGGTTGATTTGACTGAAGCATTTGTAATTCTCATAAATCATCTGTTTTACATAATCAGGCACAGGTTTTGTATATTTGTATAAGTCAATCTCATATTATTGCCTGTAATAAATTATATAACGGTGAGTAATGCCATTGACATCTGACCCGAAGCGATATATCATAGGCGCTAATAATAATTTGCATACCTACCAATTACGTAACTCAATATACAAATGTACAAATGTTAGCAGTGTATAAATGCACAGTGTCATACAAACTGTTGTGTGTTGATGAGTGTCGGGTGACCTGACTGATTAGGGCATTACTTTCAAGATTTAAATTTTGACGATGGTGTATTAGCTAATAAATTACACATGTTTGCGACCGTAAAACACATTAGCCCGGCGCCGTGGTCATCATTAGAGTGAAAAGTATTCCATTACGCAATGTCCGTGTGGCTTGATGACTTTTATGTTGAAAACACACACAGTGTATCTTCGTTACGTGTGTCTGGGTAGCTATTAGATGTTGTCTGTAATGGCAGTATCGACCATTCGTCACATGTCAACGACGCGACATTTTAATGCAAAGTGTCGTTAAAAGTAAATGTCCCATTACACTTAGTTTCTTAGTTTGTTATTAGTTTACATGAGTGCACATAATTAAAGCCGGGGGGTCACCTGCGCATGTGGCAGACGGTCAAAGCCTGCGTTTTCAAACAAGCGTCTACCTATGAGCCTTCACGTTTTTAATGTGCGTTGTTATCGTCGCTTGGGACTCAATTCCCGCGCATGCGTAGGTGACGATTTTGTTTGGTTAAATATATTGCAGTTACAATTTGTGGTAAGGGTAAGAAAATTAAACACTATACTCACAGCTTTCCATTTTCAGTTTGCAGTGTTGTTCATCCATAGGGAATCGACTTAACTGCATATGACAAGCCACTGTTAAAGTGAGTCTGCAAAAAAATGTAATTATTACTATACGCTACGCAACTAAAGAAAAAACATATTTCGTTCTTAGAAAAGTCTGTGCTAAGAGTATGTGGAGGCATATAAAGTGAAAATGTGGAATAATCAAAATCAATTACAAATTTAAGATCAACCTTTCAAACAAAACGCCTGGCGACTAATATAGGTTTGCCATTTGAGATGCGGAATGCGAAAGCTGTTTATTTTAATTATTTTCGAATAACGCTCTTAGTAAAGAAATAAGAATAGCAAATTTTGATTGTACATTTGTTTTTTAGTCCAATTGAACAAGTTTGATTTAATTCTGATTATTTGAGACATTCAATATTATGATGATTTATGAAGGTTACGTGATCAATGGACCCATGTATTTACATGGACCCCCCCCCCCCTCGAGCACATTATATAGATATTGAGTTATTTGTGGAAAACCAGAACATTGTGTTCGGGTACGTATGTACCAAGTTTCATTCCAATGCAAAAATTGTGTTTTTAGATATCGGTAGAACATTTTAAAAATGTAATAATTATTATATAAATTATGCATTGATGTGCACTGACTTATTCAAAATTACTCATATCGTCTTATAATTACCTCAGTATGCACTCAGACAGCAGTGGATAGTATACTATGCAACGGTCGGTGGTAAAAGATCCGGTGGTAAGGCCGAAAATTTACTAATTATAATACACATTGGTAATAAATAAGCAAAGATTTTAACCTCAAACTAATCAGGTCTGTGCCTTTTCCCAGAGCATTTATGTAACAAGTTTCATTGAGGTGAGATTATTGGTTATTCAAACAGTAGACATATGTTTATACACATATCCATACATGGTTACTTCAAAGAATACCATTGTGTACTTCATACACGAAAGTCAATATTTGATGTATAATACTGAGTGAATAAAGCAAGGTTTGCCTGAGCATGTCAATGCAGATATATGCAATGCATTATGGGAGATAACCTCTAATTGTAAATAATGACAAATTATTATCACCCTGGAAACACATAATAAGTTATGTCAATTTTCTGAAAAGTTGTCATAATATCAAGATT